>NC_041391.1:215666280-215674246 GCF_002162155.2 Triticum dicoccoides
CGAGGCTCATCCTCGTCTTCTCTTGGTGTTTCCCTTCCCTTGTGTTCGGCGTATAATTTGCCGGCCTGCTTGAAGACCCAACATTCTCTGTGAGTATGATTTGCAGGTTTTTCAGAGGTGCCATGGATTTGGCACAATCTGTCCAGGACTTTATTCAGGCCGGACGGTCCCTCTTTACTGCCCTTAAATGGCTTCTTTCCTTGACCGGGTCGAGAGCCCCTGAATCCGGCGTTGACCAACGTGTGGTCCGGACTATCATCATTCTGACGCTTGTGCTTAGTGCGCCATGGCTTCCCATTGCCATCTCGAATTTCGGATGTGTCTGGGTCACCGGTGCCTCTACAGGCCAACCAGTTGTCTTCGCCCGCGCAAAAGTGGGTCATAAGGCTTGTTAAGGCTGCCATCGTCCTTGGCTTTTCTTGGCCGAGGTGTCTGGCGAGCCACTCGTCTTAGATACTATGTTTGAAGGCCGTTAAGGCTTTGGCATCCGGATAGTCGACAATTTGATTCTTCTTAGTGAGGAATCTGTTACAAAGCTTACGGGCTGACTCTTCGGGCTGCTGTGACTTAAATCGTCTACATCCGGAGGTCGGACATAGGTCCCTTGAAAGTTGGCCCTGAAAGCATCCTCAAGTTCCTCCCAACTTCCAGTTGAGTTTTCGGGGAGGCTCTTCAGCCAGTGCCGAGCTAGTCCTTTCAACTTGAGGGGAAGGTATTTGATGGCGTGGAGGTTATCCCCACGAGCCATGTGTATGTGAAGGATAAAATGTTCAATCCAGACCCCAGGGTCTGTGGTTCCATCGTATGCCTCTATGTTCACGGGTTTGAATCCCTCTGGGAATTCATGATCCAGCACCTCATCGGTGAAGCACAAATGGTGCACAGCCCCTCTGTATCTGGACATGTCGCGGCATGCCGTCGGCTGTTGTTGCATCCGGTGTTGGTTCCGAACTGGTACTCGATCAGTGTGATCATTGTGGTGACCATGGTCCCGCGTCGGAGCATGTCCTCTGGATCCATAGATGGACCTGGCCGCACCGGCCTTTTTGTCCAGGAGCTCACGTAAATCGTGCACGGTATCAGTGTCTGCTCTATCGCAGCCATGAGGTGGTTGGTCCGGCCAAGTGGCCGTGTTGTTTTTTGGCGGAATTGGCGCTGCGGCCTTGTCGTCAAATTCGGGCAACAGCTTGTGTTTTGGGTAGATCTTTGTGTGGCGATCGTCGCCACATTTTCCTTCGGTGTCTAGCACCTTGTTCCATCTTCGGTTGAGCGTATCCTGTGTGGCTTTAAGCCTTTGCTTCTGCTTCTTTAGGCTCCTCGCCGTGGCCAGGAGCTTTCTGCAGAGGTTATCTTGCTTCAAACGTTATTTCGGGATGATGAATGCATCGTCAACCGGACTGTCCTCCCCTCCTTGGGTAGTTTGATGAAATCGGCCCTCGAGATTGCTGTGATCGGGCATTTGTTCGTCGTGGCCTGGCTCTTCTTGCTCTGTTGCTGGGTTCAAATTGTCGCCTTCGGAGTCAACCGAAGTGTCGTTTTTTCTCGCGCTATTATCGCTATTTTTACTGTGACTGGACTTAGAGCGGCGCCTGCGCCATCGTTTTTGTTTTTGTCCAGGGGTTTTATCCTCCACTGTGTCCTTCTTGTCACCGTTGTCTTCCTTAGGCGTGTCCACCATGTAGATGTCATATGATGAAGTGGCGGTCCAGCGCCCCGTGGGCGGTGGGTCCAGATCGTCTCCTGTGTCAACGTTCATACCGTCGATGTCGTCGGAGTCGAAATCAAGCATGTCTGTTAAGTCATCGACAGTGGCTATGAAGTGGGTGGTGGGTGGGAGGCGATTTTCTTTGTCATCCGTGTCCCACTCGAGCCGAACATAGTTCGGCCAAGAGTCTTCCGTCAAGGAGAGATACTTTAATGAATTAAGCGCTTCGCCCAAGGGGGAGTGCTGAAAGATATCCGCGGCAGTGAACTCCATTACTGGATCCCAATCGGACTCGATGGGTCTGGGCACGCGTGGTTCGGAACCTACATCCGGACACAAGTCCGGGGGTCCGATGACGCAGATCTCCTTAATGGCGGAGTCTATGTTCGGCTCTACCGCCGAAGAGTATGCGGCCTCCGTGGCGGGGTCCATCCACCCGTCCTCGGACGACGCAATCTGTCCCGGATTTAGGTCCGGAGCCGTAGCACGGGCGATATCCCGAATACTGTCCGACAACAGATTTAAGTCGTGCTCGTCGTGACTATCTAGCGCTCCTAACGTGGGTCTGAATCCATCGAAGATCGAGTCTCCGTGGATACCGGTCGTGTAATTCAAGTTCTCAAACCTGACCTGATGGCCAGGGGCGTAGCCGTCGTTCTGCTCCAGATGGCCAAGCGAGTTGGCCCGCAATGCGAAGCCGCCGAATACGAAAATTTGTCCGGGGAGAAGAGTACACCCTGGACCGCATTGTTGAAGGTTGGGGGAGCCATCGAGACTTATAGCTACGACACAGAGGAACACTCAACGAAAGCACCAATGTCAGTGTCAAAACCGGCGGATCTCGGGTATGGGGTCCCGAACTGTGCGTCTAAGGCTAATGATAACAGGAGACTGGGGACACGATGTTTTACCCAGGTATGGGCCCTCTCAATGGATGTAATACCCTACTTCCTGCTTGATTGATCTTGATGATATGAGTATTACAAGAGTTGATTTACCACGAGATCGGAGAGGCTAAACCCTAGAAGCTAGCCTATGGTATGATTGTTGTTCTACGGACTAAACCCTCCGGTTTATATAGACACCGGAGGGGGCTATGCTTACACAGAGTCGGTTACAGAGAAGGAGATCTTCCATCCAAATCGCCAAGCTTGCCTTCCACGCCAAGGAGAGTCCCATCCGGACACGGGACGAAGTCTTCAATCTTGTATCTTCATAGTCCAACAATCTGGCCGAAGTACATAGTCCGGCTGTCCGGATACCCCCTTATCCAGGACTCCCTCACCCGTTGTTTGAGTTTTTGGATCTGTGTCCCTGTGTGGAACGGGCCACGACGGTGGTCGATGTGTCTTGAGGTAGACACGGGGCCACCCATGACTTAGCCCAGTGGGGAGTGAGTCGGAGTGGCCGGGAGAGTGTCATGGCAGTAGATCGGTTTTGTCGGAACACCGTTGGTCCACCCGAATGGGAGTGCGAGGCCATGGGTTCTATGGTGTGGGTACAGTGCACTACCTCTGCAGAGTGTATGTTTAACCTATCGATAGTCGCGTCCTCAGTCATGGGCATGGGTTCGTACTAGGGTACACCGTTCGATCAACACTCACATTGGCCAAGTATTGGTCGTGGTTGTGATCGCCGTAAGGATCACGGGCCATTTATTGGTCAGGTTGTCATCGCCATAAGGATCACGGGCCATTTATTGGTCGTGGCTTTGTTATAGTTTGGTTTTGATCACGAGGTGATCGAGATGGTATATTGCTTGTCCGGTTAGCCAAGAGAGATATGTTTATGGAGATCGGAGATGGTGATTTATCAATATTGTAGTAGTTTCATATTATGCTTAGGAGTTGCTGTTATATCATGGTAGCTGTTAATTTAATTAACCTGCTTAATGCTATGTTGTTGTCTTGCCTTGATGTTTTTGGTTGTTGTGAGCTTGCAAGTACACTCAATGTACTGACCTGGCGTGTCATGCCAGATTGCAGGTGATGCCGTGCTTGCTTGATTGCTTGTCATGGTTTCCGTTCGTGCGAGCTAGATCGTGTCCCAGCCAGAGTCCCTGTGGAGTGGAGTTCACCACCTTCGTCGTTGTTCCGCTGCTAGAAGATTTCTGCTGCTACGAGTTGTTCCACTGCTAGTATAGAGCAAGTGTAGTATCGTAGGCGTAGTGTCGCCGTGCTGATGTGATTCTTTGTAACATCAGACCTTTGTATTTATTCTTGTAATAAGAGCTGATATGTTCTATGTCAAGCAGTGCCGTATTCCAGAGACTTCTCCTCAATCTCTGGGCTGGAATACGGGGTGTTCCGGTTTCTCTGAGCCGGGGTGCCACATGCATGGTTTGAAAAAATAGATGCACTATAGTTATTGGATTGTTGTTGTGTTCATGTGTGTGTGTGTGTGTGTGGCCATATGCTTGATACATACAAATTTTTCTCACCACCATATTGTTCATCTTTTAAATTTGAATTTGCAATGAAAAACTTACTAGGGATACCATGAAATGTGAAATACACATTGAGCTCACTATATCACAAACTCACTCTAATTCAAGAACTCATCATAAATCAATGACCATGTTGAGATTACTATTTGCAAGGAAAATACGGGCATTGTAATACACATAGATTTGTTCGGCAATTTCAAAGATTTGTTTCATATTCTCGAATGGTAGGACCCAACGGTGTACCAGCCACACCTTGGCTCGTGTTGATCCTAAAAAACCGGGCTCATGTCCTTCTGGTGGTGTGCGTGGTACGCACATTAGGCAACCCCAACAAGTTGAGCCTCCGCGCTTCGAGTCGAAATATCTGGTGGCCAGAATTCTAGCCCTAGGAAATTCCCCTCATGTCCCCGGTCCATAATGACTACCAATGAACAATGGAGGGATGCTTTAGTAACTAGACAATATTACCTACCATGCCGAGCACGGTTCAATTCCCTCGGCCACCGCTCCCCAAGGTCACCCGTCAACTGCATTGCCTAGTACTACTACTACTACTACACTAGGATGAGCACATAATTGAGCCCGTTTGTTTGTGCCTAGTACTTGAGTTAATATATCAGGCAATGCACTGGTATGGAGGGATTATCCTTTTACTCTGCATATATAACTTGTCTGAAGTCTAACTAAGCAAAATGTTTGGCCAAATCTTTTCTTAAGAAATACAACAGGACATATGTATCGATTGAAAATTTATTGCGTGATGCAAGTGATGATATTGTTTCGAATCCTAGATTTTAAATTTTAGAAAATCCAAAAGTGACCAAAAATTCATCAAACTGAGCATGGTCACGTGATATGGCACAAATATTCCTTCGTAATTTTTTCTTCAATTTGAGACAAGCTGCCTATGACAAGTTGCACAAATGAAGAGCCAAGGTATTTTGGAAAAAAGACCTGTCATGTTAAGGTGAATGCTTTCACTATTAAAACAGTGGGTGTTTACGTGCCGCCACGAGTCCCGCTTCCCATCGGCAGGTACCGCCCGAGCAAGCATGTGAGTTGACGGGAGACGTGCGAGCAGACCGTTGCGCTGGCCGACAGGGACGCATGCGAGCAGACCGCTGCGCATGCTCACCGGGAGGCGAGCCCTTTGACCAGGCTCTGCCGCCCACCTTCGTCCCAACTAGTCCCACTTTTAATGTCGCCGGTGCCGCAGTTTAAAATCAATCCCGCACTACCCGGTATCGCTACAATCTTCTCCCATCCTCTCCGATTCTCCTGTCGTCTACCTCCAACCAGCCTGACCTAAACATACGCCATGCCGCATCACGATAGTCTGGCCTTAGTCTTCTAGTTTCCTAAGGAATACACCCAGCCGGAGTCTCAAGAACATAAGGCACTTTGGGACGAACTTGAACTGGCCTTGTGGGAAGACGCCGCACCTGCCCCCGCACTTGAACTGGTGCCCTAACTTGTGAATGTGTCCAGATATGGTCAACGGCAACATTGCCCACAAGTTCTTCGTGTTTGCCTGTGCGTCTAAACGCAGAAGGGGAGGAGAGAGAGAGCACACATGGAAGCCACCAGTAAGTGAAGGAGAATAGTACATGCTAACGAGACGGTCCCACTAATGTACTAAGAATAATATTACATGTTATCCATTAAATAGGTTGTGGTAATATAAAAACATTATATGAACAAAGGGGGGGGGGGTACAACAAACATTGTTGTTCTATGTATGTTGCCTATTGACGTGCGGCTTGAAGGCCCTGGTCGCATGTTCGATCCTCGTCCTTTATTTTTTAATTTGTATATGGGTCCAAATTTGTTTCATGACAGGTGGGCCCCTCGGTGTGTAGTTTGTAGCACTTTAATTTGTGGGTCGAAATTTGTTCCATTCCAAGTGGACTATCGGTGTGTAGTTTTGTATCTTATTTGTAATAATTAAAGAGAGCAACAGAGTTTTTTGCAATAATACGATGGTGCGATGTTGAAGGCGAGAAAGGACGTGCAAGAGAGCGATGACTGAGCCAAAGGGAAATCAATTGGGGGAGGTGCGGGGGTTGCGACGGTGTTTGGAGTAGTTGTGGGCCGAATGCTACGAAAATATAATCTAAACCCACCGGAATAAATGCCTACACAAATCAATCCATGGTTGGAGTCCCCCTCGCAATGTAAATAGCTCTGGCTTTGCGAGGGATGGAGAGGTAGCTTGAATGTGTGGAAGATATGGCGTGAGAAAGCGAGGTCAATCGAGAGACATATAGATAGAGAGACAAAGTGAGCATGGTCCGACATTCATTGAAAAGATATATATGCTCTGGAGAGATATTGTCCGATTGAGCTTTTGGTAAGGGTGAGGGCTGTAAGATAGAGCTTGAGAGATGATCCAGTCATAGACATGTAGATATATTTTGTGCGTGGGAGGAAGCAAGGTCAATCAATTACATATATAAAGGGAGGGATATTGAGCGATTGTGGGTCTTCATGCAATCGAAAGAGTGAGACGGGTTGGAGAGAGTGACCTAGATAGAGAATTTGCGTGAGAGAATATACAATATGAATATGTCGAATTGGGCTCAAACATGGAGATATATCGTTTGTGTCCGAGAAAGAGCGAGGTCAATCGAGACATACGAAGAGAGAGAGAGAGAGAGAGAGAGAGAGAGAGAGAGAGAGAGATTGAGCGAGCATGGCCCGCCATGAGGTCGAAAGAGTGGGGGCTGCTTGAATGGACTGACCTAGATAGATAATCTATGTGAGAGAGTATAGAGTGTGTCGATCGAGGCCCGAACAGGGAGATATATCGTTTGCGTGTGAAAGAAAACAAGACTCAGATAAAGAGAGCGAGATTGAGCGAGTGTGGTCCGCCGTGCTGAAGAAAGAGTGAGATAGTCTCAAGGGAGTGACCTAGATAGACAACGTGCATGCGTACGGACAAGAGGTTGGGGGCTAGATAGGAAATGCATGTATCTAGCGAGAGAGGGTGGGAGGGAGAGAGAGAGAGAGAGAGAGCTCGTCATGGGGTGCAATGGAGGGTGTGTGAGGTAAATACATTTGGTAACAGAGTGGGGAAATGGGGTACTGTAGTTGAGAGAGTTAGAGATCGAAACATGGAGAGAAAGAATGAATGTGTGTCAGAAACCGATAGCTTCCTAAGGTGGTTAGGAGAGGAAAATTGACCGATACAATAAGTATGTAGCGTGTGTGCCAAGGGGAGGGTGGCTAAAAACAACATTTGAATGTAGATAGTACGAGACTTAATATCGATGTTTCAATTCGGTGTACATTGTAAGATTTGAACTGAGGACCATGCATATGGGTAATTATTTCAAATTCGTGCCATACTAGGTTTGGAAAAGTTGACATTGACTCGATTGTTGTGCTATTTTGTAGGTCATATGTTTGAATCCATCCAAAAGTTTTCTCACTACCATGGTGTTCATCATATACATATGAATTTATATTAAAAAAGTAGCGTGGATACAGTGAAATGCGAAATCCATGTTAGAATTGGAGACCGCTATGTGACACACACTCTAATTCAAACAACTAATTATGTGACACACACTCTAATCCACGTTAGCGTGGATAACGTGGATACCGTTTTGATGTTTTTTTTCAAATAACTCCTCATTAATTAATTTATAGTATCTCGTTCGAATGATTAATTATTTGCAAGGAAAACATGGGCATGGTACTACATACATATTCATTTGAAAATGGAAGAAGATTCGTTTGCATTCTCAAATGTAAGCGCACCAGGCAGACTAGGGTCATGTCGTGGTGGTCGCGTGTGTCGGACGGACGCTTAG
>NC_041391.1:215674493-215685348 GCF_002162155.2 Triticum dicoccoides
CGACAAAAAAATAAGTTTGCGCATCCATGTTTCAGAATGAAATATCTGGCAGCCCCAATTCCAGCCCTGCAAAATCTCCCTTCTCCATCGTCCCCTTCTGTGCCCAAATTGCTCAAATCCCTAATTTTCCGCCAACCCAAAAAAAGTTCGAATCTCCCCTCGTCTCATCTCTTTCTCCACCTCTGTGTCGGACGACAACGACAAAGACAACGATCGCGCTTCACCACCGCACCGGAGCTACCTCATCTATGCCCTCGTCCACCGCACCGGGTGGTCCACCGACAACATCGACCGTCGCAACCTACGTGCCTCACAGACACCACTTCCACCGCATCAGGTGCGCTTCACCGACGCCATCTCCCACCTCACCGGGGCTACTTCACCGAGCACATCGTCGCACCTCCGGCCCCCGAGGCCGTTGGGGCTTCACCAACGGTCTCATCCACCGCATCATAGCACTCCACTGCCACTCAAGATCTGCATCCGTGCGTGGCCAGCCAACACCAACGCATCACCCTCAACGGCTCTGAAGTGACCCGCACTCTAGCTAGGCGAGCATGCCCAAACACCGGCCTGAACTACGTATCCACACATCACTCCCTTGTGCACTGTTCCAATGATGTTTGGATATTGTTTCACTGCTCTCGTAGCTTACACGCCTATGCAACTCTGATTTTAACTCTTATTTCTTCTGGAGATATCATCTGAAACAAGCAAAACCATTTTTTAGCGAAGCATGATGGTGCCACGGGATCTGTTACACATCCTGCACACCCGTATAACCTTGTAAGTATCTGTCCTCCGAGACAACAGCAAGGTTGATTCCTCCTATTTGATCAACCATTCGCCGTGTAAAAAATACAGAGGGGGATGCAAGAAGCACAAGGACTGCACATCCAAGCAAGTGGTAACATGGACTTGTACATGGAACCTCCCAAGCACAAGCAGAGCTGCAGTGAGCCTGTACAACGAGCTAGCGTAAGTTCCTGCATTTCATTTAATTCGTACTGGCATGCGTGTATGATTTGTGTGCAGTGGCGGATCTACAGATTCAAGTTACCAGGGGCGAACATTTAACTTAAAAAATAAGAAGGAATTTGCACTCCGGAAATCAACATAACTTGAGAAATGTGAAGCTACATGCACTTTGAAAACCAGCTAATGATCCAAAGTAGTTCAAATTATAAAACACTAAATGATGCAAGCACCAAAAAACATAAAATGCAACATGGTGTACAAGGACTACTAGCATGGTCTGTACCTGCTTGAATTATTCGTTATCTGGCTGAAAATATCAAAGTGTAATTGCACCTATAACCAGTGCGCAAACTGCATATCAATATATCTATCCTGCACAAGTATGCCAATAGTTTCAAACAACAGATTAGAAAAGTACTTATGCTACATTGTCATGATACGGGGACTTTCTGGTAGATGACCTCGACGTTTCCTCAAGCCATGAAAATGTACTATAATTTGCTTGTCATCAATGCATGCAAATCTCTATATATCTCTCAACATAGAAGATCATCATTAGACACTAAATCCTTCAATGGGAGCTTGCAAAATGCTTGCATTAGATTCCTCATTAGACACTATATGTTCATCACCAGGAGCATGTAAAATGTTTGCATCAAATCCTTCATTAGCAGTCTGTTCATTAGACACTTCAGGCTCAAGAAAAACCTGAGCTTGTATGTTTGAACCGGAAACTTGATTAGATACATCAGATTCAGTCAGCTCAGTATTGATTGGTGGAGTTATAAAATAAGCAGAAATTGGTTTCATTTTCTCATAGATTTCCTACATACAAGCATTTTTACAACACCGACAGGTTTTACTATTGGCCAGAAATTGAAGAGTTGAATTAGATATAATCCGGGATGTGATGTACCTACTTGTTGCGCATGCTACTCTTGCAAGCTGCGACTGTCTATTTGCGCAAGCTCGATGCCATGCATGTTCTGCCACCGCTGCCTCCAACGCAGGCTACACCTAGGGTTGGATCTTCATCTTCTTGTCCTTCTGTTCACTTGAAGCCCGGCAACCGGAGGGCGCGGGGAAGTGCTGTGTTGGTCTGTCCAGCGGCGGCTAGGTTAGGAGCGAACCAGACTGGAGGCCGGAGCGAACGAATTGGGATTTTTCCTGCTGTCGATCGATATGGGAGGCGCTCGTTTGGGCCGCGAGCCTGCTATAGGGCTTGCCTTGCACTTACGTTATTGGCCCATCCAAATTGAAACATTTTTCTTCATTTTTTACACTGCCTGCTCGTGCATTGGGACGAACAAAACTAGCCTAGGTCAACCTGGACGACTCAAACTAGGTGCACACTTTCCAGCCACCCGATGCGGCCGCCCATACCAGCCCCTATGGTGGTGTCGCCCCTTTTTGCTGTATGATTGGGGTATTGAAAAATATTCCAGTGGCACTTTTGATTTACCCACAGAATGGTTGAATTGCTTGTTTCTATGAACTGAGTTCGCCAACAATGTGAAGGATGCCAGTCTATTCATCCTATTATAGATTGCTTAGATCTGGATATGCCAAATGTAATCGCATGAAATATACAGTAAAAGCTAGTGTGATGTGTGTGGCTACAACTAGTTCGACTACACGTCCTCATATAACATATCAAGGACGCACCATCTTACCAGATTAACCATTCGACTTACCAATGCAGTGTGGGAAGAAAGAAGTATTGGGACTGCGTATCCAAGCAATTAATGCCATGGACTCCTTCATAGAACCTTGTAAGAGAAAAGAAGTTGCAGTGTTCCTGTACAAAGAGCTAGTGTAAGTTCAGTTACCTGCTTCTCGGAATTTTAGTTAGCCACTTATTGCAAAATTGTTCAATTACATTGCTTGGCTTAATTCAGTTTGCTACTGAATACATAATGACATAGCCTGTTAATCCTATTATAGACTGCGCCTATCTATGTGTTTGATACTTACTGTTAAGAATTACCTGTTTGCCTGAAGTTAAATAGCTACTTAAGCAAGTAGATAGTTGGTCATATGTACTTCTAGGGTGCAGCAGAATTCACATGTAATTTACGTTCTGATACCCTGTTTGTTTAAATAGTTTGCTGTTATCACTTGTAGCACTAGTAATGTTTGCATGTTCATAGATAAAAAATTGTCGGGTTTATATGAGGGACACTGTCTTTTTAACTTATATATGTGTTGGAATCATTTTGCTTACATTAAAGAAATTTACAGATGTCTGTGTTGCTGGTAAACGATACCGACTTGTTACTTTAATATGTTGCCAAGAACTTGTTAGTTTTACTAGTTCGATGTTAGTTTCTTATGGCTCTTGCAAAACTTTATTTATTGATTGCTAACATTCAAGTTTGTAGGATCCAACTGAAACTCCATTGGCACAATAGGTATGTTTTCAAAAACTTCCTTGTTTACCTGGTTTGCTGTTGTACCTTGTTGTTGTAATCATCTTAGCAACTTCAACTTTTCAGGATCCAATTGGAAGTCCAATTGCACAGCAGGTACATTTTCAAAATTATATTTGTGTAACAGGTTTGCTGCTGTAACTTGTTGCTCTAATCAAGTTACTGACTACTCAACTTTTCAGGATCCAAGGGAAACTCCAATGCCACAACAGGTTCCTTTTGCAAAACTTGATTGTTTAACTGCTTTGCTGCTGGAACCGGTTGCTCTAATCACGTTACTGACTACTCAACTTTTCAGGATCCAAGAGAAACTCCAGCGCAACAGGTACCTTTTGCAAAACTTGTTTGTTTAACTACTTTGCCGCTGCAACAACCGGTTACAATGATGTTAATAACTACTTTTCAGCATCCCACTGAAACTAGTTTGTTTAACTAGTTTGCTGTTATAACTCCCAGTTGATATGTTTTGCTAACTTCAACTTTTCGGAATCCAATCGGAACTTTAATGGCAAAACAGGTTAGCCCAAGATCAAAGAGCGAGGTCCCCATGGAGGTTGTATCATCCCACAGCAATGGCACCGTCCCAATCGTGCATCATGAATTGCCAACTGCTTATGCTCTAGAGGCTAAACTAGTGGTAGAAAGAGATTCTGCTTCTGCACTTAGAGATGAAGTTGACATGTTAAGGAAGCAAACAACACAATCACAAGCAGTACCCAAGACAACCATTAAATATTTGGTGGATTTCAAAACGAAGCAAGCTGAAACTGACCGCATTGTTAAGGTCCTCAAGGAAAAAAGGAAATTAAATTCCCACTTGGTAAATCATAGGTGAAATGTTCTTTCCATCGTTGAATAACCTTTGTGTTGTTTGTTCATGTAATCAATCAAACCATTTGTTTTAGAGATCATGTAATAATTGTTTTTTGTTTTTTGGTTTGTAATTTTATTTGAGCACAGGTCTGTATTAATTGCTAAGACTCGGAGACATTTCATTTTGATTGTTGTGCCAGACCTACAAATATGCCAATTGGGCTAAATGTGCATTCAACAATAATAGTAGTATAGATGGACCATAAGTGGCACGCATCGGAAAGGGCCAAGATGTTGTAGTAGCTTCGCTAAAAAAGGATGTTGTTCTAGCAAAAAAAAGTACAACGGCCTGGCTTATGTATGTTAGTTGATATTATTGATCCATATACTCTAAAAGTGTTTATATGTCTGTTAGTTATGTACATTCTTGGTTGATTGACTCGGTACTTTAATCTTGATACATCGCTTGTGTACATATCTAAATGGGAGTACACATTATGTTGCGTGTGACATTTGAATTGGACATAAAATGTTCCAAATATTTGAATTCACCTTAAACTGGATTCTAGCTTCTGAATTTGAGTATCAACATTTGTAAATCATATTCATATATGACAGTGGAATACATCTTTGTCGAGCTTTATAAGATATATAAAAACACATAGAATAATTTATAAAGTTTCGTATAGAAATACAAAATGGATTCAAATTTAGTTGCCAGGGTAAACGTGGATGCTCACTACTAGGGAAAACCTTATACACAGAATCTTACAAGCAACGATCTTCAAAATACAACGCTACTTCTATTTAGCAGCAGCGCGTTCAAGAAAAATGTGTTGCTGAAAGAAAAATAGCAGTAGCGCGTTCCCACTAAACCGCGCTACTGCTCTAATTGCCATGACCTCGCCGTCCAGCTAGTTATAGCAGTAGCGCCCTATAATGAACCGTGCTACTGCTACAGATGTTAGCAGCAACGCACTTCTGTAAAACTCGCTACTGCTAAGTTCAGCCCACCAGTTTAGTCCCACCTCGCTCCACGAACAGGGTGTTTACCACCTTAAATATGTTACTTCTCAAACTATCACAACCACTTGGTCTTCACTGAACTCTATGTGTAGAATTTGTGGCCTCAATATGAGTCCTCTCCGGTTCCTATTGGAGAGGAATCATATTGACAATTCAGATTGTACACAAAAAGATATTGATGGCCAATGTATTTTTGCATTGACAGACAATGTATTTTTGCATGCTTACACTTAGTAGTAGCGCTTTTAGTAGCAAAGTGCTACTGCTAGTCCAACTTAGCAGTAGCATGCATCCCCGCACATCGCTATTGCTATTCTCATTACCTATAGCGTGTTTTTGTACCCGTGCTACTACTAACCCTACCTTATCCCCACGCGTGCGGCCGACCCTCTCTCTCACTCACTCTCCCCCTCTCACTCTCGCCCGCGCCGATAACCGCCATCGTCCGTAGTCGCCGCCACCACCGTCCGTCCACCACCGAGGTACTCCCTCCTTCCGTCCCTCCGCCTCCCACTGCGCCCTCCTCCCTCCTCCTCCCACCGTGCCCTCCTCCCTCCGCCTACGGTCGCCCCCTCCTCCCTCCTCCGTCGGTAGCCCTCCTGCCACCGCCCCTCCCTCCTCCTCCGGCCGGCTGCTCCCCCTCCTCCTCCGGCCGTCCCTTCCCCCTCCTCTCTCCTTCCTCCCTCCCTTGTCTCTGTTCTTGCAAATCATAGGTGTTTTGAATAAAATAGAAGTAAGAAAATTTAGGGTAGAACTAGGGTAGTAGAATTTTTAGCAAGTGTTTAATAGAAATAGTTTATTTAGTAAGTAATTAATATAACTAGTTTATTTATATTAAGTGCTTAATAGAACTAGTTTATTTAGTAAGTGCTTAATAGAACTAGTTTATTTATAGTAAGTGCTTAATAGAACTAGTTTATTTAGTAAGTAGTTAATAAAACTAGTTTATTAGTGTTAGGATTATATATAAGATATTTTCAAATGTTTTTTTCATATTTTGAACAATTGAAATGCAATGACCATCGATAAGTCACCTATGTTTTGCCGGAGTGTTGATTTATTTCTGTTCCGGAAAATTTCAGGCGCTCGATATGTCCTTTTTTAGCAAAGGTCATGTCTGATTTTTTGGGTTTTGCCGTCGAGTTATAATCTTTGAATTTTGAACACAGGAGATGTCTGATGATGATCGGATCCCGGAGTGCGGGTACTGCTACGATGACCGTGGTGTGTGCGACAGGTTTCCTCACCTTCAAAATGATAGGTTTTTCACCGTGAAGCTGGAAGAGACCTTCGATGTTTGTACGAAATGCAACGACAAGCATTTCATCGTAATAACTTGTGCTTCTTTTGTTCAACGTGTAATTTATGGAATTTTTTTCAATTCGACTAGTACATCCCGTGCCATGCTAGACCATATGTATTGGAGAAGCTTGGTTTTGGTTTAGATGACTTTGAGAATCTGGAGACGAGGAGGGCTCACTTAAGAACTAAACATGGTTATGAGTTTCTGGTTGAGTTCTACAATGCGGTCGATCGCTCCCATTTCGGTTGCTCTAATTGGGAAGCTCTCTACAAGGCATATGGATTTGAGGAGGGAATGCGAATAAGATTTGATATTCGTCCCGAAGATTATGATGATGATGATAATATCAACATCTGGGTGGATGTGGATATTCCTCCAGTTTTACCTAGATGTGAGTTTTTCAAACTAATTTGTTAAGTTCAATAATTTATGTTGTTAATTTAAAAATATTTGGTGTTCGTCCGTACTAAACTTATTTATTTATAATTGTTAGCTTATTTCTTATCTTGAAGAAATACTCAGAAGGTAGTAGACAACACATACTAGAGCTATGACTTCAAGCTTAATTGTGAGGAGAAAGGTTATCTTGTCTCATTCATAGAAGATGTTGAGGCCTTCAAAACTAGTCACTCTATCAGCCCAAATTATACTAGATACGTGCCACTAGTCCATAAATTGCTTGATGGTAACCTCATTGCCAAAAACTTGGTAAGACTTTGTTAATGATGGTAACTTCATTGCATACATTATTCTTAAGTAAACAACATTGCTAACTATATATGTTACTATTTCGTTTTTGAACAGAGGCTCCCGAAGCAGGTTGTGCCTGACATGCTATGTACCGAAGGTGATATGCATATGGTTAGCTTACGACCAACTCCTTCGGAGGCTTACCATACTGCATACTTGATTTCTTCAAATGATGGAAGGCTCAAAATCAAAGAATGGAGCAAAGTGATGAATGCGCACACGCAAATAATTGGAGACAAAATGAATGTGTGCAAGACACAAGTTGGAGATAGGTTTATGTCCATTCTCCATTATGGTGAAGGACCGGTTTATCTGTTTTATGGTATTTTAGCTAGGAGAGAGGAGTAGGTCCTAAGTATTAATAACAATTAGTTAGTGTTGATTATATATGACTACAATGTCCTAGACTTGATGGTGATGCTGAGTAGGAGTAGTGATTATGAGTACTATGATGATGAGGAGGAGGAGTTGTTATTATAACTAGTGACGAAGTTGTTATATGATGTCTCATCATGGACGAAAATAATGATTATGAGGAGTTATATGACAATGATATATTATGATGATAAGTTGTTAATGATATTATGATGATGATGATGATAAGTTATTATGACATTGGGTGAAAGAACTGCAGATTAGTTTCAAATGGATGGATCCAAAGTGACCATTGGTTACTTTGGATCCATGCACTTGAAACTAATACAAAGTTCTTTCACCTAGTGATTTAATAACTCATTATGATGTTAAAACAATCTCTAAATTGCTACTGTATGAAAAATTGTATACAGGTGTATGAATACGACCTAAAATTCAAAAGAAATGGAATACAGAATAATAGCAGTAGCGGTTGTTCTCGAAAGCGCTACTAGTAATTAGCAGTAGCGATTGGCATGGAAAGTGCTACTACTAAGAAGATATATTAGTAGCGCGTGCCAGTCGATGCTACTGCTAAGCTTTAGCTGTAGCGCCTTATTAGTAGCGCGCTTACCCGTGCTACTGATAGGCCAAAAACCAGCACTACTGCTAGGCTTTTCCCGAGTAGTGGCTTATTGTCCCAAAATTTGAAAGAAGCGGCAATATGTCCACTCCCACGTCGGCTGCCCGAAGCCAAGTGTTTGGGAGATGGAAATTACTGTCTATCCATTACACGGACAATCCATCGGCTCGATTTCCACTTCTCTCAATAGGGCACGCCCCTCAAGATTGTCGCCAACTAGTGGCCCCTCTGACCCCCTCCTGAAGGTTCCTGGGTGTATTCTAGTCCAAGAAAAATCCTCAAAAAAATTCATTCCGTTTGGTATTAATTTTCAGTAGAAGACAAAAAACAAGGAAAAAAACAGCAACTAGCACTTGGCACTAGGTTAACAGGTTAGTCCCAAAAAATGATATGAAATATCATAATAATGCATATAAAACATCCAAGATATATAATGTAATAGCATGGAACAATAAAAAATTATAGATATGTTGGAGATGTATCACCGCCACCGGTGCAGTCCGCACCAACAGTTCACCTGTCTCTTTTCTGTCGCAGAAGCCCACCGTCCTCCAGCACCACAACTCCCATCTGGGCCATCCCCTCTGCCCCTTCCCTGTCTGCTCTGTCTCCAACCTCCGCAAGTGCACCGCTGGCACTGTCTGTTCCTCAATGCATCTCCTGCCTCCTCCTCTGTCCCAGCCGTCCTACCGCCCACCAACACCACCACCCACCTCCTCCTCGATGTCTCTCCCGCCCCTCGCTCGTTTCCTATCAGCACGATGCCAAGGAGGGCGAGCGTCGTACGGCTGGTGGCTGATGCCTGATGGGACACGATGCAGCAGGGAAAACTTCTCCTCATTTTCCACTAACGTGGCACCTCAGACTAGCACCTATGGTGAGCTCGCATTCTCTAGCTACACTCATGGCCAACCATTGCCCACAATGGCTTAGACGAGGACTACATGTCATGGAATTCAGTCGGTTCTACGACCTTCCACCCTAAACGACAACAGGTTCCCGAAATCCTTGCCCATCTAGGTACAAATTTCTCTACTTATCCGATGTTGGTTGTTGCACGCACGCGAGATGCTCGATAAAATTACAGAGTATGTATACATGTTTTGTATCAGCCATTCAGTTGGTAGATGCAATTTTCAAGTGATTTCCTTATAAATTACCAAATACGTTATGGACATGTAACTAATTTCAAAGATCTAAACATGGGCAAATGTCACAGCTCACAAATATTTATTTATCTTCTTGGTCAAAGTGTGCGAGGCGATAGACTGATGAGGGGAGATTGAATTTATGCTCTCTAAAATTATCATCTTATCAAGGAATTGTTATTTTTTTGTTTCTAAGCAGTTATTAACATTACCATGTATACCCGCATATGCATGTCTAAAACTGGTTTCTGGTAGTTGTTAATAATGACATGTTACATAATTGTTACATCTCGAAAGTTATTATTTTTCCATTATGCTGAACTCTCCTACTACTTAAAGTTCACAGAAAAGTGACTCTCAGTGGTTCAGAGGGAAGGAGAATAGGAGGGAGGAGAGATCTTGAAGCACCAACATAAAGAAGTAAAGCTTCACATAAGCTCATAGCCCCAGAGGAGGACAACACCCAGTCCACCCCATCACTGATTGCCACCAACCCTGCTCTACCCGACTCCCTAGGATGGTTAGTTTTGTGTAAAGCTGGTCGATCATTCTCTGCCTCCTCCCCATCCTAATCCATCCATGTTTAGGTAGGTTGCGTCTATTTGCATTTTGATTAGAGCAAAGGAAATGCCATATGTACTTTATGTCTTGTTTGGCTCAGTTTGTCTTGGAGAGCACATGTACTTATTGCTGTTATTTTGCTTGGCGTTGCTAGATCAGTAGGTACACTAATTAGTTGATTATATAAGACGATATCAGGGTATTTTTTTAGAAAGAACAGATTACATGTCGTTCTATGCTTCTCCATTTTCCAAATTGTTCCTAGGGTTACATGAATTATTGAGATATAATTCATGTGCATCAAAATACTAAAGTAATCTGGATTTAGGTGATGTGATCAACGTGAGGATGGCCGAGACCTTGCAGCTGACCTGGAGCGGTGAAGACATCACATATTATGGTCGTCATTTATAGTTGAGGCGTTTGAAGAGTTTTGTAGATGACATGACATGGTTTTATTTTGTACATTACCTGCGTTTGTTTCCAAACTATGTTGTGAGGCACCTATTTTCAGCATGAGCATATCTTTGGTGCCTCTGAATGCTATTAAATTGAGCAAAGGATGCATGGGTGGTATGTCTCCAATGTATCTATAATTTATGAAGTATTCATGCCATGTTTATAACAATTTTATATGGTTTTGGTATGATTTGATTAGAACTAACCCGAATTGACGGTGTTTTTAGCAGAACTACTATGGTGTCATTTTTGTGCAGAAATAAAAGTTCTTGGAATGGGCAGAAAATTTACGGTGATTTTTATGGACCAAAAGAGACCCCCAAAGCACCGGAGCTGGGCCAGGAACTGGCTGAGGGAGCCACAACCCTGGGGGTGCACCCACACCCTAGCC
>NC_041391.1:215685746-215692527 GCF_002162155.2 Triticum dicoccoides
GAGCTTGTGGTCCCCTCGGGCACCCCTTTGGGTGAGACCGACGCCAAAAATTCCTATAAATATCCCAAACATCGAAAATAACCCTAGATGTGAAGCTTCACTACCACAAGCCTCTGTATCCATGAAAACTAAATCGGGACCACGTTCCGACTCCCCTGCCGGAGGGGGAAATCATCACCGGAGGCCATCTTCATCATCCTGGTGGCAACCATGATGAGGAGGGATTAGTTCACCCCCGGGGCTGAGGGTATGTACCAGTAGCTATGTGTTTGATCTCTCTCTCTCTCTCTCCCTCTCGTGTTCTTGATTTGGTACGATCTTGATGTACCACGAGCTTTGTTAATATAGTTGGATCTTATGGCGTTCTTCCTTCTCTACCTTCTTGTGATGAATTGAATCTTTTCCTTTGAGGTTTTGTTATGTCAGATTGAATCTTTCGGATGTGAGAGAACTTGATGTATGTCTTGCAATGGGATATCCGTGGTCACAATGGGATGTTCTATTGATTCACTTGATGTATGTGTCGGTTATCATTTTGCGGATTCCCGTGGTGACATTGGGGTAATCTATGCATAGGGGTTGATACGCATTTTCATATTCCTTTCTCCGATAGAAATACCGGGGTCCTCTTTGAAGTTCTTTGTGTTGGATTGAGTATTATGAATCTGAAATTATGTGAGGCACATCATATAATTAACCCACGGATACTTGTGGTGACATTGGAGTATCTAGGTGACATTAGGGTTGATTGATGCGTGCCATATGGTGTTATTTTAGTATGAACTCTAGGGCTGTTGGTGACACTTATACGAATAGCTCAAAAGATTGATCAGAAAGTATAACGTTGAGGTGGTTTCATACCCTACAAACAATTTCATCTTATGTTCTCCATTATAGGAACTTTGCAGGATTCTTTGTTGCGTGTTGAGGGGTTGTTATATGATCCAATTATGTTATCGTTGTTTAGAGATCTTGCACTAGTGAAAGTATGAACCATAGGCCCTGTTTTTAAGCATTGCAATACCGTTTTTGCTCACTTTTTTTACTAGGTACCTTGCTATTTTTATTTATTCAGATTATAAAAATATATTTCTACCATCCATACTACACTTTTATCACCATCTCTTTGCCGAACTAGTGCACCTATACAATTTTCCATTGTATTGGGTGTGTTGGGGACACCGGAGACTCTTTGTTATTTGGTTGCAGGGTTGTTTGAGAGAGACCATCTTCATCCTACGCCTCCCATGGATTGATAAACCTTAGGTCATCCACGAGGGGAAAATTGCTACTGTCGTACAAAACTCTGCGCTTGGAGGCCCAACACGAGTCTACAAGAATAAGTTGTGTAGTAGACATCAAGCTCTTTTCTGGCGCTGTTGCCGGGGAGGTGAGTGCTTGAAGGTATATCTTTAGATCTTGAAATAAAATCTTTTAGTTTCTTGTTTTATCACTAGTTTGATTGATAAAAGAAAACTACAAAAAATGGAATTGAGGTTACCTCATATTATTCATCTTTATAATGTCTTTCTTGAAAATGATGGTGCGAAAAGTTGTGCTCAATTGATCGAAGAATTCAATAAAATGTTTGGAATAAAATCTTTGAATGATGAGCATGATTGCAATGTTGTTAGTATGAATTCTTTGAATATCCATGATGCTAATGATATGCAAAGCCATAAGATTGGGGTTGCTATGTTTGATGAAGATGTAATTTTAGTCCCCCAAGTTTTGATGTGCAAATTTGTTATGATGATTGCTTGCCTCCTATTTATGATGATTATTGTGATGACACTTATGAAATAAAGAATAATGATAACCATGGAACTTGTTATCATAATTTAATTCTCAATATGATTATGCCAATCAAGTATCACATGATAGTTATTTTGTTGAGTTTGCTCCCACTATTATGAATGGGAATAAATTTTCTTATGTGGAGAGTAGTAAAATTTCTATGCTTGTAGATCATGAAAACAATGCTTTATGTGATAGTTATATTGTTGAATTCATTCATGATGCTACTGAAAATTAGTATGAGAGAGGAACATATGCTTTTACATATCTCACTAATATGAGTTTCCTCTCTATATGTTGAAAGTTTTGAAGTCATGCTTGTTTTGCCTTCCTATGATAGTTGATTCTTGCTCCCGTAATTTGTTTGCTCACAAATCCCTATGCATAGGAAGTGGGTTAGACTTAAATGTGCTAGTCATATGCTTCATGATGCTCCCGTTATGTTTCAATTCTTTACTTTTTTGTGAGCATCATTAAAATCATCATACCCAGCTAAAAGGCATTAAAGAAAAGCCCTTGTTGGGAGACAACCAAATATGTATACCTATTGTTTTTGTGTGTTCACATGATTAATATACTTTAGTAATCATGTTTTATAACTTTTGTTTCAATAAAGTGCCAAGTAAAGCATTTGGGATAGTGTGGATGCTAGTTGACTTGATTCTGTGCGAAAATAGAAACTTTTTTGCCCAGTAACAGAACTTTTTAAATTTACTGGAATGCAATAAAATTCTTATGTGTTTACACATGATTGGTATAAAAATTGCCTACGTTGTCCTCATTTTTCAGAATTTTTGGATTTACATAAGTATGATTGTCCACATCTTTATAGACTGTTCTGTTTTTGACAGATTCTCTTTTCAATGCATAGTTTGCTTGTTTTAGTGTTTCCTTAGCTTATTAAGTGATATAAATTGTGGAAATCATAAGGTACACTAGGCATTGTGTGAGAAAAATTATGAATCTTGTTTTTGACAGTACCCAAGTGAATGATTTGTTTTATCATACTAACCTATCTTACGAAGTTCCGTTAACTTTTGTGTGATCGAAGTTTTCATGTTTTGGGTGAGATATTGACATCGGGAGAATAAGGAGTGGCAAGAACCTATTTGGGAATCATATTACCAAGAGAGTTTACCAGGAGATAGACTGATGGGATCATTGTGGTGGAAGTCAATTCTTAAGTTGTTACACACATTTAAAGAACATACAAGGTGCCAAGCAGGGAGAGGAGATATTGTAATGCTTTGGACAGATAAGTGGATGAACACCCCCCTGATCTCAATGTTCCCTGAACTCCACTCTTTTCCTATCAACCAAGACATTTCTATGTTCCAAGCACAGCAGCATGAGGATCTTAGTCACATTTTCCATAGACCTTTGTCACTCCAGGCTTTCAATCAATTCAATGAACTACAAGAGATTCTCACAAACAAGGTGAATTCAACAGAAAGGGACTCTTGTATGATGGATGGTTCCATGAATTTTTTTCCTCTATGGCCATGTACAAAGCCGTTTCTGGCCCAAGTCAAACACATAGTATCTTTCAGATGATTTGGAAATCTGCATGCAGGCTGAGACACAAAATTTTCTTCTGGTTACTGCTGCATGACAAATTAAGCACAAGCAACATGATCAAGTGCAGAAACATGTATTTGGAGGACTACAACTGCGCACTATGTGCAGAGCCGACTAAGGAAAAGAGCACTAATCTTTTCTGGGACTATCAATTTGTTGGTTGTTGTTGGGACAGGATGTTTCCCAATAGACATAGAGGTACATCTACCTATGATGAAGTCATGTTCATTCTTGATGAAACTCCAAAAGATTTTTCTACGGAAGTGGTGATTATGGGTTGTTGGAGCATCTGGATGACCAGGAATGACAAAATCTTCAGACAAGCACTGATCCATTATGGAACTTGGAAATATTATCTCAGAGAAGGACTTGAAACTTCTAGCCTTAGAGCAAAGCAGAAGAAAGCTGAGGGGATTACCAGTTGGATAGTACAACACCTTTAATTTCCTCAATGTTTCCCAAAACTGGTGTAGGTTAATGCATTTGGGCTAAGTTTAGGCCTTGTATTTGTAATTTATTTATATTAATATAGAAAATACCTTAGAACGATTGTTCTATGGTCTCGTCTCAAAAAAGAACCTAAGATTGGGGATGCCCAAGGCACCCCAAGGTAATATTCAAGGAATACCCAAGCAACTAAGCTTGGGGACGCCCCAGAAGGCACCCCCTCTTTCATCTCCAATATTATCGGTAACCCCACTTGGAGCTATATTTTTATTCATCTAATATGTGTTTTGCTTGGAGCATCATTTTAGTTTACTAGGATTTGCTTGTTGTTATTTAGAATAATATTTTGCATCTTTTATTTAAAACAATAATGAGACTAGCCAACTCGCATGGAGAAGGCTCCCTCGACCGGTTCCTTCGATGGCCGTCCGATCTGCCTTCTAGCGCGTCTGAACCATCGGATCTTCACCTGTAGTCAAACCTAATTTTACCTCATGGTCGTTTTTGTAGTCCAATGACAAGTGGGCTCATGTCGGGCGCTTGTTGGCTGGGTTGGCCCTTTCCGCGTGCAGGAGGATTTGCCCCAATCAGCTTGGGCGCTCCGCACCCAATCACCCGCATCTCGCGGCTCTCGCCCCACCCCAGCCACCAAACGAGGAACCCTAGCCCTCTTTCTCCTCCCCCTCGACCCCCAGAGCCGCTGCACCCCTCCCTCTCCCTTCCGTGCATATGCTCGGCCAAGGACACCGCCGTCACCCTCGGCTCCTCCTCCACCACCTTGCCTTTTTCTCCTCCTCGCCTTCCCATCGCTCGCATGCATGTCGCCGCTGTCGGAGAACAGGATAGTGCAGGTCGCTTCCTCCTTTTCCTCTCACCGGATCTAAGGCACGCGGCCATGGAGGCGAGCCTCTCCGGTGGCGGCAGCAAAGGGTGACCACATGGATCGGTCCCTGTAGGAGAGAGAAGATGGGAGAGAGGGAGAGAAGGAAGGAGAGGAGGGAGGCCCGACGGCGGACGGGAGAGGGTCACCGACCAGCGCCGGCGAGGTCAGGTGCGACCTGGTGGTTGGTGCTGGCTTGATCCACTCCTGGATCCTTCTTCCACTTCCCCACTGCCTAATATGGAGCATCGGTCAGGGAGCATGGGATCGATGTTCTGAGGCTCGAGGTTTGCTTCCTTTCTGAGGTAATCTCTATCTGGTTGCCCTTCTGTTATCTCATATCTGGTTTGTTTCTTGTCCAGTGTGTGATCATATTGGGCCTCCAGGATCTTGTGCTCCTACTATTCTTGTCTGAACTTTGTTAATTTTATCAGAAGGAGGAGGAGCAAAGCATATGCAGGCTCTTCCATGGTGAGTTTGGAGTTTACCCTCTATCCCTGGAAGTTGAAATTGGCTATCATGCAAGCGACGGCCTTTTCTTAGCCATGGTGAGTTTGAGGCTTACCCTCTGTTCTTGGTAGCTAAAATTGGTTTCTCGTTGAATAATGTTCATCATACTATACTCAGGAATACAAAGGAAGCTACAAAATAGTCATACCGCATTTTCTTGAGATATCCGTCAAGGGAATCTGATTGTACCCACATGTGATAGATCCCACTCTTTGGCACCTTGAATTCGAAGTTGTAGTGGCTGAACAAGACTAGAATCATGTTTATGATGCATTTTCCATCGATACAGAGGTATGAATCATATGGTTGACATTGGTAAAAACTCTCAGTGAGCGCCCTACCTCTTGAATTAATAGTGAGAAGTCGTACATTACTTTTAGGTGTAAACAAATAGTAAAAGATGAGGTAGCCGTCTCCTACTGAATTAATAGTGAGAAACCTACCAGCTAAATTTTATTCTTACATGATATATGATATGAAGTATTATTTATATTTACTATTTAGGATGTATGCATATATGTTACTGGCTAGCATGATACTATTAGCGGAAGCTGTAGTGCTTCTTATGGTCGGCGGTGGCATGCCGCTCCAAGCCACACTGCTTTCCTTCGATGCCGACAACCACAACAGGGGTGGATCCAGCCGCCAAGAGGCATAGCGGTGGCCTGCTCCCAAGCTGCAGGTGAGAACATGACACGGCGGTGGCTGGTTTGCATAAATATTGATCAATGTGTTATGAGAATATTTTGTGAGGTATCATGATTGGCATATCACAGGTTGCTAGAGCTGTTCAAGTGTAACATCCCAAATTTTCAATTTGGAATGTTATACATTAGATCATCATTGCATATCATATTTTATTGCATTTTGGTAGATCCTAGAAATTCTACGCAACTCAAGGACCCACGGAGAGAGTTGGGGATTTCGTTATTTTCATATTTGAGTTTTCTCAAATTTTGAAAAGAGGATCATTTGGTTTTACTTATTTTTCTTTCCTAATATTTCGAAAATAAAAATATATGAGAGGAGATAAAATGACTTCTCCAAAATAAATGAAATATTAGAGGAAAAATATTAAAATCAAATAAATAGTTTTATTTGGATTTTATTGCAATTTCATTTGAATTAGAAAAATTGCATGTTTTCAAAATTGCATTTTTAGGCCAAGAAAATGTTCATCTTGTTCTAAATATTTTATTCAGACGGTAAAAATTTGTTTTGGAATTTTTAGATTTTTATTTATTTTTCTAGGATTTATGTTCGGTGGAATCTTATTTGAAAAAATCTTTGTCGGCCGAACTGGGTAGAAGCCCAGACGGCCCGGCTGTGCCACCGCCTCCCCACGCCCGACGCCGTGACCGAGCCGGACTCCGCCGGAGTCCGGGAAACCGCCGCCGCCCCGGTGCCCCGTGCCCCAAGCCGAGTACCCCCCTCCACTTTATATGCCGCCCCCGCCGCCACCTCGATCCTCCCCGCCTCGCCACCGCAGCCGCCACAGCAGCAGTCCGCCGCCACCGTCGCCGCCATCTGCGTCGTCGCCGCCGCACTCCCCCCCACCCCCGCCACCGC
>NC_041391.1:215693030-215723134 GCF_002162155.2 Triticum dicoccoides
CCCCGCCACCGCCGCACACCGTCGTCGCCGCCGCCCCGCAGCACACCGCATTGCCTCGCCGGAGCCGCCGTCTCATCGCCGGAGCCGCCGATCCGATCCGATATGATCCGGATCCGCTGGTTTTTTTCCGGTTTTGGTGAAAAACGACCAATTTTTATTTAAACCCTAGTTTCATTTTTTAGATTAGATCCGTTTTATTTTTTCCCGGTTTACTTACTTAGCGAACGCCCGTTCGTTTGTTGATTTTAACGAACGGTTTTCACTCGTTAGCCGCAGACAGCGAACGTTCGTTCGTTAGCCTGTTCCTCAGTTTTTCTATTTCCAGGGATTTTCCGCGATTATTTTCATTGTAATTTCTGCCCGATTTTTTGTTTTAGTTTATCTTTTCTCTCGTTTATCAGAATCACGCGATTCAAGCGCCTAGAGTTTCGTCTCGAAGCCCTCTTTATGCTTAACCAACTTAAACAAGTTTTTGCCACTATAAAATTTGACTTAAGTCCAGATTAGTAAATGAAGCTTGTTTCTTTTGCAGTTTGAGTTTCATTGCTTCGTTTGATTTGATTCTTTTTGCAAATCGGAGTTCTTAAGTTGAACTTTCTGGTTAGATCTCTTATTTGAGTTTTACGTGTGCTTCTAATTGAGTGCTTATTGTATGCTTGGTTGTTTGCGATAGAGTACCTGGAGTGCGAAGCATGCTACTACGAGTCTCTAGGTTTCACGGATCATCAGCAAGGCAAGTAACACTTTGATCATACCTCTTTACTACCCAGTTTTATTGCATTAGATCAATCCTCAAACAATTGCATGGTTAGGATCTGATTAATATGTGGGTTTTGGGAAGTAGATGAGGTAGTACCTATTGTCCTGTTTATTATTAAACCTTTGGGAGTTTCTTCTACGTTGCTTATATTGCTATGTTATGCTTGTAGACATGGATTGGGTGAGTGTATCCATGACAGATGTGAGTATTTTTATTTAATGGTTAACTTAAGGTGGCTACTTTAATACACATCTGGCTGGACTAAGGCACTTGAGGAACCCAGTGTTGCCTGCTTTTTTGGAAATCCCGGGGTTACCGTGTGATTATCCTATGGACCGCCACCCAGGCTCAAAGGGATCATAAGATTATTCATGCTAGAAACTTCCATGTGAAGCCGCAAGCTATTATGGGCTCTAGCATAGTTGAGTACGTTGCAAGACCTCTTTCAGTGGTGGGCTAGCAGATGTAGGGGAAAAGTGCACAAACCTCTGCAGAGTGTACAAACTAATCATGGTTAGCCATGTCCCCGGTTATGGACATCTTGAGTATCTGGTTCTTGGATTGGCATGTTGATCTCATCACTCTTAATTAAAATTGATTGGATTTAATGATGATGTTTAATTGGGATTGAGTTGGAGGAACCTTCTCAATGTTTAACAACCACCATGATATTTAAATAAAATTTATTCCTTTGTTTTAGGGAAAAATTGGCTTTATGCAAAACTATAACCATAGAGCTTTCCACCAGCCATATATGCATGTAGTGATAGCATTATTCGGTTCATTACTCTCTTGTGTTACATTGCTAGCATATTCCATGTGCTGACCCGTTTCGGGCTGCAACGTTCATGTTGCAGACTTTTCAGACGATGAGTAAGGTGCCTTTGGTCGTGATCTTTCACTCAGTGATGCCGTTGGAGTTGATGGACTCACTTTATCTTCCAAGCCTTCCGTTGTTATCGATTTAGATGGCCTTAAGCCATATTTATTGTAATAAGTTCTCTTTTGAGACATTTGATGTAATAAGTGTGTGATTGCTACTCTATTATAAATCCTTCGAGTACTGTGCGTGTCATCATTACCGATCCAGGTGTGACACTGATGCACAGAGATCAGACTGTTTGAGGTCTGGTCGCTACAAGATGGTATAAGAGGACATGCTGACTGTAGGACACGACCACTAAGCTAAAGCCCTAGATCACTACTCTCTTCTCATTTCTGACTCCTCTCCCTTTTCTACTCTTTAGGTGGCGGATGCAAGGAACAAGTTCGCGCAACCGAATGAAGGTACACCTTTTGGACGCCACTTGAAGGAAGTCACTAGATACGTGAACATCGGAATACCAAGCTTCACTGGGACCTACAACACCACTTTACCAGAAGAAGAGCATTGGATGATTCGAGTTCAAGTTCCAGGAAGGACGTTCATGCCAATCACTGAGCCTATAGAGTTTTCCTTTGATACACCAGCCTGGAGTCTAGGAAAGAGCATGGAAGCCCACATCACCATGGGACGCATTGCAAAAGTTTACCACAAGGATATCAATGATACTATCTACCAGATTTGTGGGCACCGAGATGAGCAATGGGAGATGATCAGCACCAGGAAGGACAGATCTATTGCAGCTTTCATCCAGGAGTTAAACCAACACATTCATCGCCAGGAGAACCAGATGTGCGTAGGCATGATAGATCTGAAGAAGGCAATGGTCAGGATCACGGAGCTGGAGGAAGAACTCAAGTCTACACACGATGGATATGAGGAGGAAATTATGATACTCGTGGAGAAGAATGATGATCTGATCAAGAAGCTAGGAGTATTCATGGGAGACCCCGCGCCAGGAGGAGAAGACGACAATTCCACTTGCCCGGAGAACTACATCATCATCGACGACACCGACTCGGACCCTGATGATAGCGATGATGACTATGTTGTGGAAGCTGGAGCAGATATCATGGAGTCTTCCACCGATCAATTTTTCTAGTCGACCAGCATAAAAGTAGTAGTATTTCCCCCATGTATATAGTATAGTCTGAGCACTTCTGTAACGATAGTTAGACCCGATGTATGCCCTTGTTTGAATTGATTGAAGTGATATTGTTTGTGTTTGTCTCATGTGCATATGGGTAGTGTTTTCCCTCTAGACCTCATTCTATTCTATTTCTCATCTTTTCTAAACCCATCAGATGCCTCCGAGACGCGGCAATGGATTTTCTTTCCCACCGGAGCTCACTCAGTTGATCCAGCAGCAGAATGCATTGATGCAGATACTAGTCCAGAATCAGAATCAGGGGAACAACAACAACAACAACCCACCACCACCATCTGTTGATCACTTAGCCTGTTTCTTAAGGCTAAATCCGTCGGTGTTCTCTAGTAGTATCGAGCCTATAGTTGTAGATGATTGGCTCCGCATGATTGGAAGGGAGTTGACCACTTTAGGATGCATAGATGCGGAGAGAGTGCGTTTTGCCGGACATCAGCTTGATGGACCCGCAGCATCATGGGGGAGAATTTCACAGCCACTTACCCCATCGACACTATCACATGGGACCAGTTTCAGCAAGCTTTCCGTACGGCCCATGTTTCAGCAGGAGCTATGGCCATGAAGAAGCACGAGTTTCACAACTTGCGCCAAGGAGGATGCACAGTAGGCCAGTATGTGGATGATTTTAGTAAGCTAGCATGTTATGCCCCGGATGACGTTGCTACGGATGCAGCAAAGTAGGAGAAGTTTCTCGAAGGACTGAATGATGAGCTGAGCATGCAGTTGATGGTGGCAACCTTCAACAACTACCAGGAGTTGGTAGATAGAGCTCTCATGATTGAAGGGAAGCAGCAGAAGATTGACAACTGCAAGAGGAAGTATGGACAAGGGAAGTACAATTCTGGAGCACAGCGGAGGCCCCGTTTTACCTCGAATTCGGGAGGACACCTTCAACATAACCATGGAGGTCACAATCACAATGGAGGGAGTTCGCACAACCATAGTGGCCCCAAGAATGGGAATGGTAATGGAGGAAGCAATGGCCAGAACCGTTCCAACCCATCAACGCCCGCCAAGAAGGATCTAAGTCACATTACTTGCTACAAGTGCTAGAATACTAGACATTATGCCAATGAATGTCCGGAAGCTAAGAATGGAAATGGCAATGGAAGCTCTGGGAAGAATCCCAACCCTTTCAACAGGGGACAGGTGAACCACGTTAACGTGGAGGAGGTTGAAGCACAGCCAGATGCAGTAATAGGTAAGTTTTTGGATAAGTCATTTACTGCAATCGTTCTTTTTAATACTGGTGCATCGCATTCATACATATCAAGGGGATTTGTGGATAAGTATAAACTTCCCACCAAAGTTCATAGAACACCTATGTTAGTAAGCTCACCAGGAGCAGAATATATGGCAAGCCAAGGATGCTTTCAGATGCCATTGACCATTGGTAGGCATGTTTTCCCCTCAGACCTGATAATTCTGGAGTCGCAAGGTTTGGATGTGATTCTGGGTATGGATTGTCTATCAATGTATGGAGGAAACGTCGATTGCGCCAGCAAGTCAATTATGCTTACCACCCCTGAAGGAAGAAGGATTAAGTATGTATCTTGTCATGTGCCGAAGAGGACTCAAGTGAATTCCTTATCAGGAGTCGTACAGGAGGAAGTACCAGTGGTGAAGGATTTCGCTGATGTATTTCCAGAGGAGTTGCCAGGCATGCCACTGGATAGAGACATTGAGTTTTTGATTGAGCTTTTGCCAGGCACAGGGCCAATATCTAAGAGACCGTACAAGATGCCCGCAAAGGATTTGGAAGAAATTAAGAAGCATATTAAGGAGTTACCGGATAAAGGATATATTTGCCCAAGTTCATCACCTTGGGGATCACCAGTGCTTCTAGTGGAGAAGAAGGATGGATCGTTGAGGATGGTTGTTAATTATCGTGGATTGAATGAAGTGACAATCAAGAACAAGTACCCACTGCCGATGATCAATGATATGTTTAACCAGTTGCAAGGAGCTAAAGTATTTTCCAAGATCGATCTACGGTCAGGATACCACCAGCTGAAGATTCGAGAGCAGGATATACCTAAGACAACTTTTACCACAAGGAACAGGCTATATGAGTATACAGTTATGTCATTTGATCTGACTAATGCACCTGCCTATTTCATGAACATGATGAACAAGGTGTTTATGGAGTTCTGGATAAGTTCGTCGTGGTGTTCATTGATGATATTCTGGTCTATTCAAAGAATGAAGAGGAGCATAAGGAGCTTTGCATTTGGTACTTGGGAAGCTCAGAGAACATCAGTTATATGCCAAGTTCAGCAAGTGTGAGTTTTGGTTGAAGGAAGTTGGATTCCTCAGACATGTTATATCCGGAGAAGGAATAGCAGTAGACCCTACCAAGGTTGTCACTGTGACAAATTGGGAAGCGCCCACGTCAGTTGGAGAGATCCGGAGTTTTCTTGGACTCGCAGGATACTACCGGAGGTTCATTGAGAATTTCTCAAAGATTGAAAATCCCATTATGGAGTTGTTGAAGAAGGACACCAAGTTCAAATGGACTGAGGAATGTGAGGCCAGTTTTCAGGAGTTGAAGAAACGCTTGGTTACAACACCAGTGTTGATTTTGCCAGATCAACGCAAGGATTATCAAGTGTATTGCGATGCTTCTCGTCTAGGACTTGGAGCAGTGCTTATGCAGGAGGGAAGAGTTGTATCATATGCCTCACGACAGCTTAAGCCCCATGAGTTGAATTATGCTACACACGACTTGGAGTTAGCAGTCGTAGTGCATGCGTTGAAGACATGGAGACACTTTCTCATCGGAAACCATTGTGAGGTGTACACGGATCACAATAGTTTGAAGTATATCTTCACGTAGAAGGAGTTGAATCTCAGGCAGAGGAGATGGTTGGAGCTCATTAAGGATTATGATATGAGGTTGCATTACCATCCAGGAAAGGCCAAGGTAGTAGCTGGTGCATTGAGTCGCAAGAGCCATGTCAATACACTCATGACCAGAGTGTTACAATAGGAGTTAGCAGAGGATCTTCGTGAGCTATGTTTGGAAATAGTTCCGAGAGGATATGTAGACACATTGGAGATTCAGTCTACGTTGATGGAGAAGATCAGAGAAGCTCAGAAGACGGACAAGGAGATTGCCGAGATAAAGGAAAGGATGAGCAAAGGAAAGGCTAAAGGATTTCGTGAGGATGAGCACGATACCTTATGGTTTGAGGACCGCGTATATGTGCCAAATGATCCGGAGATTAGGAAGTTGATTCTGCACGAGGCCCATGATTCGCTGTATTCAATTCACCCAGGAAATACCAAGATGTATCTGGATTTGAAGGATAGTTTCTGGTGGACTGGAATGAAGAAGGATATTGCGGAGTATGTAGCAGTTTGTGATGTATGTCAGAGAGTAAAGGTAGAGCATCAGAAGCCAGCAGGATTGCTATAGCCATTGCTGATACCCAAATGGAAGTGGGATAAGCTAGGCATGGATTTTATTACGGGATTGCCCAGGACACGCTCAGGCTATGACTCGATATGGGTTGTAGTCGATCGTTTGACGAAGGTAGCTCATTTCATCCCAGTGAAGACCACTTACACCAGTGCTAAGTTGGCAAAGATATACATGACCAGGATCGTATGTCTACATGGAGTTCCGAGGACCATTGTATTAGATAGAGGAACCCAGTTTACCTCAAAGTTCTGGAATCAATTGCATGAAACTTTGTGTACCAGGCTAGAGTTCAGCACAACCTTTCATCCATAGACAGATGGACAGACCAAGAGAGTCAATCAGATTCTGGAGGACATGTTGAGAGCTTGTGCGCTAGATTATGGATCTAGTTGGGACGACAATTTTCCATATGCAGAGTTCTCTTACACCAACAGTTATCAAGCTAGTTTGAAGATGGCCCCTATCGAAGCTTTGTACGAAAGGAGGTGTAGGACACCATTGCTATGGGATGAAGTTGGAGACTGTTAGTTGTTTGGACCGGATTTGATCAAAGAGTCTGAAGAGAAGGTTAAGTTGATTCGCGATAGACTCAAGGTAGCCCAGTCCAGGTAGAAGAGCTATGCGGATTCTAAATGCAAGGAGACAGTTTACGAAGTCGGAGACAGAGTTTATCTTTGTGTGAACCTACTTCGAGGAGTTAAGCGTTTTGGAGTTAAGGGAAAGTTAGCACCATGTTTTGTGGGACCATACAAAGTTTTGGAACGTATGGGAGAAGTTGCTTACAAGTTGGATTTGCCCGAAGGACTGTCATGAGTTCACGATGTGTTCCATGTTTTCCAGTTGAAGAAGTGCCACGCAAAGATGGTTGATATTCCTCTGAGAGATACAGTGCCACTGGAAGCGATTCAGTTGGATAGCGATTTGACCTACGAGGAGAAACTAGTGAAGATTCTCGAGTTTGTCAGCCGGGTCACACGCAGCAAAGTTATCAAGTTCTGCAAAGTTCAGTGGAGCCACCATACCGAAGATGAAGCCACCTGGGAACGAGAGGAAGACCTACGGAAGGATCACCCTCACCTATTTTCTAGCCAACCCGAATCTTGAGGGCGAGATTCATCTTAAGGGGGTAGGTTTGTAACATCCCAAATTTTCAATTTGGAATGTTATACATTAGATCTTCATTGCATATCATATTTTATTGCATTTTGGTAGATCCTAGAAATTCTACGCAACTCAAGGACCCACAGAGAGAGTTGGGGATTTCGTTATTTTCATATTTGAGTTTTTCTCAAATTTTGAAAAGAGGATCATTTGGTTTTACTTATTTTTCTTTCCTAATATTTCAAAAATAAAAATATATGAGAGGAGATAAAATGACTTCTCCAAAATAAATGAAATATTAGAGGAAAAATATTAAAATCAAATAAATAGTTTTATTTGGATTTTATTGCAATTTTATTTGAATTAGAAAAATTGCATGTTTTCAAAATTGCATTTTTAGTCCAAGAAAATGTTCATCTTGTTATAAATATTTTATTTAGACGGTTAAAATTTGCTTTGGCATTTTTTGATTTTTATTTATTTTTCTAGGATTTATTTTCGGTGGAATCTTATTTCAAAAAAAATCTTCGCGGACCGAACTGGGCCGAAGCCCAACCGGCCCGGCTACGCCACCGCCTCCCCGCGCCCGACGCCGTGATAGAGCCGGACTCCGCCCTAGTCCGGGAAACCGCCGCCGCCCCGGTGCCCTATGCCCCAAGTCGAGCACCCCCCTCCCCTTTATATGCCGCCCCCGCCGCCGCCTCGACCCTCCCCGCCTTGCCCCCGCAGCCACCGCCGCCATCTGCACCGCCGCCGCCGCCGCACACCGCCGTCGCCGCCGCCCCGCAGCATCCCGCCTCGTCTCACCGAAACCGCCGCCTCGTCGCCGGAGCCGCCAATCCGATCCGATCCGGATCCGCCAATCCGATCATACCTCTTTACAACCCAGTTTTATTGCATTAGATCAATCCTCAAACAATTGCATGGTTAGGATCTGATTAACATGTGGGTTTTGGGAAGTAGATGAGGTAGTACATATTGTCCTGTTTATTATCAAACCTTTGGGAGTTTCTTCTACGTTGCTTATATTGCTATGCTATGCTTGTAGACATGGATTGGGTGAGTGTATCCATGATAGATGTGAGTATTGTTATTTAATGGTTAACTTAAGGTGGCTACTTTAATACACATTTGGGTGGATTGAGGCACCTTGGGAACCTAGTGTTGCTTGTTTTTTTGGAAATCCCGAGGTTACCATGTGGTTATCCTATGGACCACCACCCAGGCTCAAATGGATCATAAGATTATTCATGCTAGAAACTTCCGTGTGCAACCACAAGCTATTATGGGCTCTAGCATAGTTGAGTATGTTGCAAGACCTCTTTCAGTGGTGGGCTAGTAGATGTAGGGGAAAAGTGCGCAAACCTCTGCAGAGTGTACAAACTAATCATGGTTAGCCGTGTCCCCGGTTATGGACATCTTGAGTATCTGGTTCTTGGATTGTCATGTTGATCTCGTCACTCTTAATTAAAATTGATTGCGTTTAATGATGATGTTTAATTGGGATTGAGTTGGAGGAACCTTCTCAATGTTTAACAACCACCATGATAGTTAAATAAAATTTATTCCTTTGTTCTAGGGAAAAATTGGCTTTATGCAAAACTATAACCATAGAGCTTTCCACCAGCCATATATGCATGTAGTGATAGCATTATTCTATTCATTACTCTCTTGTGTTACATTGCCAGCAGATTCCATGTGCTGACCCGTTTCGGGCTACAACGTTCATGTTGCAGACTTTTCAGACAACGAGTAAGGTGCCTTAGGTCATGATCTTTCACTCAGTGATGCTGTTGGAGTTGATGGACTCACTTTATCTTCCAAGCTTTTCGCTGTTATCGATGTAGATGGCCTTAAGCCATATTTATTGTAATAAGTTCTCTTTTGAGACATTCAATGTAATAAGTGTGTGATTGCTACTCTGTTATAAATCCTTCGAGTACTGTGCGTGTCAGCATCACCGATCCAGGGACGACACTGATGCACAGAGATCAGACTGTTTGAGGTCTAGTCGCTACATCAAGCAAACGCATGCGTTCTACTTTTGTTAAATTTGCTATCTATATTTTGTACTTAGTTTAGTTTGAATAGGTACCATAACAAGGCTAGGTTCAGTAACTATTTTTTTGCTTTTTTACATAACGGCTGAATCAAATGCTCAAGTTAGTATGCATTGGTTAACAATGGCAGGGTCATTGTGGTGCCTGTTGGGCCTTTGGTGTTATGGAGTGTCTGCAAGATTGTTTCTGCATTCCTAACGGCATGGTGAGTGCATATGGACAATCTGTCTACTCTCTGGTCTATTTTTAAACAGACATGTTGTCCTTTTCTTACATAATCAACCTGCTGTTTCTATTCCTCGCACGACATTTCACTTTCTGTCAATAAGCATTTATCTCCATGTTAACTTGGTGTAAGGTAGTCTTGACGATGTGTTGAGGCAGTCTGCTCAGTGTAAGAACAAATAGTTGTCCGCTCCCATTTGTATCTCATTTCGTAATCATCGCAAGCTATTCCTATGTCAATGTCTAAATGTTTTTATTGTTTTTTGATCCTCCTTAAATCAATATTTTCTTTTGATTTGTAGGACCGTTAGTAAGGTTGCTCATCGGCAAGCGAAAGAGCTTTGTGCATTCTTGCATGACTAAGGAAGAAATTTGTTATTTGAAGTATGCAGTACAAATATTGCAAGATATTTTTGTTACGAGATTCATATTTTTTGGGACCTATGTAAAGATAATAATTCTTAGCTGTAGTTATTTTTGTCCTAAATAGTGGTTTCTTGGAAAGCAGTTTAATTTCTTGCATTGATTCCTCATGCTATAAGCCACACTTTCCTATTTTGTTAAAGAAGTGAATTCATTCCTAAACTTACACCACCAGTCAGCGTAGCCACCAGGCTAGGCCATTCAAGCAAACTCTCTGCCACTACAGTTCAGTTATTAACTATGCCTGCAACTAATTCTCATCAACAGGACAAAAAACTATGAGAGGAATCAAAGGCATGCATCTGACCTGAGGTACACGCACCAATTTAAATAAGAGGTGATAATGATATCATATAGCTATACTCAATTTATTATTAACTTAACGACCAACCTGGACGGTAAAAATTTACTTCACTTGGGTAACATGAGTTGGACACCGAAAGCTTGTTCAATCATTTCAAAATATTTATCTTTGTTGTTCCGCTTAGCTACACCATTCTTAAGTGTTTTTTATAGAATCTATAAAAACAAAGTGCTTTGCTTCTTTCCTTGCTTGGTTCAAGGTTCCAGGACGATGTTCTGAGGGTCCAGTTTCTTTTTTTTTAGATTTTTTAGTAGCAGAGATGTGTATAATATGGATAGCTGAATTGGTGTTTAGGCGTTTCAGCGTAGGACTGCTACTTGCTCGATTAGTTAGATGAACTGGTGTTTAGAGATTTCAATGCGGAGTGATGTTTCAGTGTTTTATAAAAAAATCGTCAATACAACCATGAGATTACAAAAGACTATTAAAAGAGGTCATACTAGCATAATCTATGACCAGTTCCAAATTACCCAGTGAGACTTATTCCATTTGTTTATCCCTTTGTCCTTTTAATCAAGAACAATGTTTAGAGCTTACATGGTTGTCGAAATTTAGTTCTGTAAAAGAGGAATATTGATATCATGCAATGATCGGTGCAGATTAGGATAGTTATAGAGTTCTTCCTCAGTTTCATTAAGCAAATATTGAATCTGTATGATTTGTTCTAATACCAAGTAAATCTTGGTCCGCATTGTGTTAGTTTTCCTACTGAGATTTTTTGGCTATTTTTGTTTAAATTGGTAGTTCATGTGATTTATGTACTCTGTACAGTGATGAGTATACCATTTAACATGTGCATGATGTTAAAATTGTGTGAATCTAAGGGCCTACTTGCTTCATAATATGTAGCTAAGTTATTTTAGGATTTTTTTTATTTTTGTGTGTGCGAGGAGAAATTGTACTATCTCTCATGATTCATCATTTATATATTAGTTGGGTAGTATCTCTTTATTCGGTTCTTGTGACTGACCTGCTGCTTTACTTATATGGACAGCTTAAGCTGAAAGCAATGCATGGTATTGTTCAATTCGAAGTGTAATTGACGTGTGCAGATCTGAGGATGAAGGGAAGAAGACAGAATTTAGCTGAAGAATTGAATAAGATCAAGGTTATTATTCCACAATCATTTGTTGCATCCATTATGTCTTCACCCAATCCATCTCTCTCTCTCTCTCTCTCTCTGCTGGCTGCCGCCACAAGTGGACAGTAGTGGTTCATTTTCCTATAACATTTGGCATTTCTACAGTTTTATCATGTATAGCTGGATCCAGAAAATGTAGAGAAGAAATTTTTACAAGGGAAATAAAGTGCATAGGTTATGCCTCTTAATTTTTCTTCAACTTTTTTTGGTAAAATTGCTTACCTAGGCATTAGTATATTTGGTGACAGAAATCTGCACTATGTTCTTATGCTTTTAGCAATACCAATCTTATTTTGTTTCTTGGTGGAATTGCTTACCTAGGCATAAAAAATGCCAAAAGAATCTGCATTACGTTCTTATGCTTTCAGTAATGAGTGTCTTGTTTAGATTCTCAGGGTTTTAGCCCTGCTGACTTCTGAATAATTATTCATTCATGAGATTGGATGTAGAATTGCTTACCTAGGCATAAAAAACTAAAGAAGGTGAGATTGGCTGCAGTTTTGATGTACTTTTGTAATGTTTTTCTGTTTGTACATACTTTATTGGTTTGCTTCAAACTGCATTTTAATCTGTGCTTGTAGGCTCTACAGGATCCAGTGATGGATCTGAGTGTCAACACTCGAGTTATAAGTTTCTTCTAGCATGTAGACACAGTAATTATATTCAGGAATTATTTGGTACATCTCAGCTTTGCGGCATCCACTACAAAAAAAGACACATCCGTGACATTTTTGGCCGAACGAAAACTTTTTCTGTCATACTTATGACACTTCTATGACGATAATTGTGACAAAACCCGGTATCATCATAGATATGGTGGGATCCTACTTCTATGACAAAAAATCATGACAGAAAATGGGCTTTTCATCCTGGGCGGGGCGGAGACGCAGCTGCATGACATTCTTTAGGCCGTCCATGACGAAAAAAACCGTGGTAGAAGCAAGGGCGAGAAAAATTTCGGGGAGTTCCCCGTTATGGTGGGTGGTCGGGGGCCGAGCGATGCATGTTTCTCTCGTACACGTACGCGCGTGTGTGCGTGGTGTTGGGCTCTAACTGAACCCGAGCGAGGCGTCGCCTAACTGAACCCAAGCGATTGCACTACAGGCTACGCGTTACTGAACCCGAGCGATTCCTTTGCTACTGCTGCTAACTGAAGCCGATCGATGCTGCCTCTGGATGAACAGTGAGTGTTGCAGGGGGGTTTGGATGAACAGTGAGCATTGTGGGGGGTTTGGATGAACAGTGAGCGGTGGGGGTGGATGAACAGGACCCGGTGGCGTTGCCTTTGGATGAACAAGACCCCGATCGATCGAGCCGGTTGGGGCTGGATGAACAGGACCCCGTGGAGGGCTGGATGAATAGGACGACCCCATGGAGGGCTGGATGAACAGTAGACAGTGGAGGGGTGGATGAACAGTAGCCCGTGGAGGGGTGGTTGAACAGGAGCCCGTGGAAGGGTGGTTGAACTGTAGCCAGTGGAGTAGCGCGCGGTGGAGGCTGGATGAACAGGAGCCCGTGGAGGCTGGAGGAGGTCGACGGTGGATGAACAGTAGCCCGTGGAGGCTAGAGGAGTTCGACGGTGGAGATGAACAGTATCCCGTGGAGTCCCGTTTTGCGGTATGCCACACCCCTTGCGATGAACAGGACACCCGTTTCGATCATAGCGCTCCGACACAAGTCGGTTTAGTCCGTTTTGCGGTACGCCACACCCCTCCCAATGAATAGGACCCCCGTTTCGACCGTAGGAGGTCCGTTTCCTCCGTTTTGCGGTACGCCAGACCCCTCCCGATGAACAGGATCCCGTTTCAAACGTGGCCGGTCGAACACAAGGCCGTTTCCTCTATTCTGCGGTACACCAGGACTCGTTTCCATCACCTGTTCCATCCAAGCCGGTTGGCTCCCATGTGTTCTGTTGCCTCCCGATGAACACGACGCATTCCATTGCCTCCCCATGAACACGACGCATTCCGTTGCCTCCCCATGAACACGAGGACGACGCAGTTTCTCCGTTCCGACTCAGCCATGTACACGAGCCCTGGCCGTACATATGCACGAGTAGGCGTTCGAGACCCCGCCCGTATGTACGTACGTGGCCGTATTTTCTTTTTTGCACACTGGCCGTTGTACGTACGTGTACATGCTACATGCGAGCCTCTACTACGACATGTGCACGCCTCTACATCCACCAGTATGTACATACACGTCCGCGACCAGAATGACAACGCTACGTACGCTTCGACCAGGTGGGTCCCGACTGTCAGGCACTTCCTTGCGTGTGAAGATGTAGATGGTGGGTCCCAGCAGTCAGGAGGGCGAATCTTTTTTTATGTTTTGCCCGGGCGCACTTCCTTGCATGCGAAGATGTGGCTGGTGGGTCCAAGCAGCCAGGGGGGCGAATCATTTTTTCCCTGGACGCACTTCCTTACGTGCGAAGATGTAGCTGGTGGGTCCCAGCAGTCAGGGGGAAACGTTTTTTCGCAAAATACGGTGGCCCGTCCGGTGGGTCCCTGCTATCAGGTGGAGGAATCATTATTTTCCGCGTAATAAGGAGGCACTTCCTTGATGCAGCCGTGGACCTAGCTATCAGCCTCTCCACGTACAGTCCACGTCCGATGGAAGTCGTTCCTTGACCATGTTGACCACGCCGCACCAACAGCACCAGGGCAGTGGACGATGGCGCGGCCTAGGAAGGGGACGACGCGGAGCTAGGGAAGACGTGGTAGTGGATGCCCACGCATAGAGGAGTATGAGGGTTCACTCGTTCGGCTGCGGTGTGAGGCTGCCGTCGCCGCAGAATAACAGGGGGTGTGGGTGAGTAGAGGGATGGCCTGGCCAACAGTGGGAGTAGTAGGGGGCGGTGAGGCCTCTGCGGCATCACAGCCGGCCACGGGAGGCAGGAGCATGCGGCATGACCGGTGCTGCTTTGAGTGGCTGGAGCAAGAAGACCAGAGGTTGAAGAAGCACTACGACCGTTGGATGGACATCGTACGGTCACTGGAGCTAGAATCATTCATATATTGACTAAAGTTAACAAAGGCCTTCGTCCCAGTCAACTTAGTAGGCCCACAAGTCAGCCTTCCACCAAGGTGGGTCCCAGCTAGCATGGGGTATTCATTTTTTGTGCATAATAAGGAGGCACTTCTGATGGGTCCGAGCTGACAACGGGGGGAACGTTTTTTTCACAAAATATGGTGACCCGTCCAGTGGGTCCCAGCAGTTAGGGGGAAATTTTTTTTTGCGAAATACTGGTGGCCTGTCCGGTGGGGCCCCGCTGTCAGGTGGAGGAATAATTATTTTCCGCGTAATAAGGAGGCACTTCCTTGCGGCTGCCGTGGACCCAGCTGTCAGCCTCTCCACGTAGAGTACTCTTCCGATGGAAGTTGGTCATTGACCACATTGACCACGTCGCACCGAGAGCACCATGGCCGTGGACGACGGTGAGGCTTAGAAAGGCGACGACGCGGAGCCGGGGAAGACACGGCAGTGGAAGCCCGCACGGAGAGGAGTACGAGGGTTCACCGGTTCGGCTACGGTGTGAGGCTGCCGTCGCCGCAGAATAACATGGGGTGTGGGTGAGTAGAGGGATGCCATTGCCAGCGGTGGGAGTAGTTGGGGGCACTGAGTCCTGCGCGGCAACACAGCCGGCCACAAGAGGCAGGAGCAGGCGGTCCCGCCGGCGCTGCTTTGGCGGCTGGAGCAAGAAGATTAGAGATTGAATAAACACGACGGCCGTTGGATTGACATCCAATGGTTGCGTCTGCTAGAATCGTTTGTTGACGTATATAATAACTAAAAAAATCTTGCATACGTGTCAACTAAACAGGCCCACAAGTCAGACCACTCCCTCTTTTTTTAATAATTTATATATAGCTCATGGCAACTTCTTATGCAATTTATTGCAGTTCGTTTTTTTGTTGGCCAGGGCCAATTTCGCATATTTTTGTGGGTTCCAAACTATTTTTAATACCAAAATGTCGAGCCAGATTTAAAGTACTTTGAAGATATATTTAAATTAGGTTAATGGCCAATGAAATAGGAATCCGAAAATGTGAAAAGATTCAGAAATTATAAAGTAATTGCCAATTTGTCATCTGTTTTTATATTTACAACCCATTTCATATTACTTTCAAGATTTGCAGGCGTCTTGAAAGAGTTGCAGCCCATTAGGGCGTAGAAAAATAAGTAGGCCTAGATTGGGTATTCTTCAGAAAAAATAAACTAGGCTCATTTTCACAAAGAAAAAATAGCTGGGCTGGTCACATGGTGAACATAAAATATAAGCCTGGGCTAGACGGGCCACAGCCCAGTTCAAACTCTGCTCCGTCTCAACAATAAAAAAAATACTACTCGAGCAGCTACGTCCCAGGTGTCAGCCGATCTTGTGTTGTTCTCTTGTCTATTGACTATATATGCTCACAATGTCATGGGTCCCAAATGTCAGGAAATCACTAGGAGGAAGCATTTTATTTTTCCATACGCTGGCGTGGTGGGCCCCTACTGTCATCCTCTCCACATACTTCTGCCGACTCCTGTTGTTTGTTGACCATGTTGACAACACGAGAGGGCGGCGCTGCGGCAAGCGCACCAAAGCGCACGGAGGACATCGGCGTTAACGATTTAGGAGACGGTGGGGCGGCGATGCGTGTGCTGAGGCGCAACCAGCCGTGGGAGGTGGAAGCAGGCGGCTCCGCCAGCGCTGGTTTGGTTTTGGCGGCTGGAGGAAGACAGGACTGAAGAAACACGACAGATTGTAAAAGCAGCAGGAGTACTTAACAACCTTGACTGAAACTAGCAGGGGCACTTAACAACCAAAGCTGAAAGCAGTATGAGTACTTATACAGGTTCAACCGTACAAAGCACGCCTCGAACAGTGCTACTTTGCCTACAGTTAACCAAGGGTGAGGCCACCAAGCCCCAGGACAAGTCCCAGGCGCCACCCCGCGCATCCACAATCTTCTGAAAGCGGCTTCATCTTGCAATGTGGTCAATAAACAGGATATTCACTTTAGAGCCATGGAAAAGCATGAACATAATCTTCTGTCCTATTCTCCAAGATGGATGAGCCTTCATTATTTGAGACCACCCATGAATAAGTATATTTTCACCTCCAAGGGGAATGGAGTAGGTCGACATAAACATCATGTTGTGACCAAGTGCAAGTCTGACCCGACCATGGTCAGGCATCTGTATAGGAACAATAGAACTGGGCAGTTTATGTTTCAAGAAGATCACAGCTGTAAAACTGTGTATAAGCAATAGTTTATTAACAACATATATAACAAAAAACAGCTTGTACCATAAGTTTCTCGACACGGTTGGACCTGTTCAACGAGTGCAGCAGTGGCACACATATCCCACGTGGCATTCCACCATTGTAACGCCCCACAAGGACCTCAAGACGATCAATAAAGTGTAGGAACTTCTGGATGTCGACCCAGTCAACTTCAGTGCCATCAGTAACAGCCGAGTTATTACAGAATAACAAACGGGCAGCCTGCTTAACTCTGAAAAAACCTACACGTGCCACCAATTATAATAAAATATTAGTTAGAAGTAGCATCTTCGTGGGAGATTCGTTGCTACTTCTAAAGTTAAATTGTGATTAGTTAGACAGAATAGGTGGATTAAGAAGTAATCAAGGCAACAAGCAAGAACCAGATACAAAACTAACATGGATGAACAATTGGAACGACGTCGGGGTGGAAGATCACAGTGAAGATGAGACCAGGTTCTGCTATTTCCATCAACATTCGTGCGCCAACTTTCAGTCCGTAACACTTGAGAAAGTTTATCCAAGTTCGGCCATAAAAAAAGCAGCGATCTTCTTGGTTCATGAACCCAACTCGGAACTTATATCCATGGCTTATCTTCACTGTGACAATTAAACTAGTGTATTCAGTTATGGCAAGGCCGAGCATCTTGAGTACATGTGTTCTGGCAGAGCAAATAATAAACTGCAGGAAAAATAATATGAGAACACAATGTATTCCCTATCCAAATCAAGAAATAAGTTCCTCCTTCACATCAGTGTTGACCATCGTACTAGTAGTACCTTTTATCCAAATATAGCAATCCAAATTTCCAAATTAGTCGACAGCATGTTCAAAAAAAACCCACCCTCCCGGATAGAAAAGAGGATTCTAGGAACATACTGTGCGCGTTTTAAAATCCTGTGTTAGGATGAGAAGTAACAAGTGTGGCGTCTCGCCGAGGGTGCAGAAACGTGTAGGGTACTCACACTTTGGGCACTGCAAATGAAACACACTAGATTCAGTAGGAAGAAAAATGCATCAACGGTGGCGGCTGCCATCCTAGGATTACCTGCGACCAAGGGACTTGGATTTATCAAGGATGGATGAACAATTCGTACCTGGTTCTCCATGAGAAAACCCTATGCAATCACCGAGAGGGGGTTTTCTCTGAACAAGCAAATGGGGAGAAGGGGATTCAGGCCTAGTGAAATATTGTTGCTTCGTCCATCCATCTTACTGCTAAAGCTGGAAAGGGGGGGGGGGTTGTGATTTGACGGCTCATTGGGCATTACTACGGCGCTACGACCGAGGTGTGTCTACCGTGCAGTTGTGCACTCTAATTTGTGCATATGGCACGTGGATCCCGTTGCTGGTTGCCCCACATATCAGAGAAAGGAAGTAGAAAGACAGGAGTAACTAGTTACACATAAATATATTTTTGACAGAGAGATACTCCCTCTGTAAAGAAATATACAAATCTTTTATATCACAACTTTATACATCAGAAAAATCAAGGGGAACATATATAACATATATAATTATAAAAAACAGAGTAGTTTTTAACACAGTATAGACGAGTTGGTGATGATGTTGTGCCTACCATCCTGCAATATAGGTCGTCCAATTTATATCTAACAGATAGGAAGGAAACTATGGCAATTTTACAAAAAGGTACCCACACACCTCTCCACATTTGCAAATAAGGCCTTCCCTCGTTCATCCCTTTCTCTCACAAGATAAAATACTCATACAAATGCATCTTGATGTTACGTGCAATGCACGGGCATTATGGGGGTTCAGCTTTTTTTATGGGGGTTCAGCTGAGAATATAATACTCAGAGAGGCTCACGGTTCTGGACTTTGGGCTACAGGCCCACCCTGCATCTTTGGGAGCCCATGTGTTCTACCTCAGCGCTTTTCATATTGCAAGCGATCGGTATGGCGCTGGTTTTAGATGCTGTCGCAAGGTGAATACACAAAATTGAATAAAGCACGGCAGCTATTGGAATGAAATCGAACGACAGTTGCTAACCAGCAATCAGAGTTGCAATTCTATCAATGATATACCATGTGATAAATAATACTGTCGTACTACTTATACACATGGGACACTTGTTTCAACATGCCAGATTATTACATCAAAATCTCTCAGAGGATAGATCAGTTCGGCAGTTGCGTGCTGCTACTGAAGAATTTCAAAGTTGATTTGGACCAGCTCTCCTTGCCGAGAAAGTTCGATTTTGACATCATCCCCTACTGCAAGATATGATTTAGATTTGAACCTTGACCATCCTTTTGCATCAATCATCATGCGACCATCCTTTGTACTTACGGTATATTGAGCAGGAGCATTCACACCAAGGCTGCGCATGGTAAGAGAAACTTGGCCGCGGTCGCCCGGATTATTGAACGACTCCCTCATTGCTCTAGGAATTCTATGTTTGCAAACAAGAAGACATACCCAAACAGTTAGATCAACACAGTGAATCATGTGAAACAACATGGAAAGAAAATAGAACGAAGCACTTGGGCGTCCAATGCTTACCAAGAAGGTGGACATGTCAGTTTTTGTAAGGACTTTGGTATATGAAGTGCGAACTGCAGCCTAGTCTGTTGCTGGTGCAACTGCACGGGCCGGAGCAGATGCAAATGCAAGTGTTGGTGCAGGTGCCAAAACCGCTGCCACTGCCGGAGATGGTGCTCCTTGTAGAGCTGGTGCCGGTGTTGGAGCAGGTGCCGGAGTCGATGCCCGATCCTCCGGTAGATCAGACTGATCCGCTGACGCGGTCGGTGCCCAATCCTCAGCTGGATCAGACTGAGCTGCTGCCGCTGTATGTCCTAGAGCAACTGCCGATGCTCAATTCGTTGCTGAAGGTGGTACCGATGTGTGGGACAACGGCGATCGTGTATGGTCTACTATGATCAGCTTTCTTACTTGACTAGGATTCGTGACCGTGATCCAGTTTTTTCTTCATTTCTTTTAAACGCGAGAAGGACTAATTGTGGCGCTTTTGTTAAACCAAACTCCAATTCATCATAGGGATTTAGCTTGTACTCAGACAACAGACTGATCCAATTTTTTCCAGTAATATAAGTGATGGACAGTGCCTTCATTACTAACACGACATAAGAAGTGAAACCTGCAAAAATACCCATCGTAGAGCAAACCAAACGGTTTATTCTGTGATGAATGTCACATGGCAAAACATGCATCGTAAAATTGCAGGAAAATAAAGAAAACATGACATTAAATCAATAAGATTTAGACAGTAAATCAATAAGATTTACTTGATGTGACTCGAGTGAATCCTTACCAGGAAATCACTATGTAGAAGTACTAAACAGATGATTGATCGTCCAACTACGGGTGGCATGCAGGGGCCCCGCCTACTCCCACAAGCAGGACAATCCAAAGGTCATGAAAAATCGCATGGACCAAACATCCATGGGACTGGAAATCCTGGTGGGTGCGATAAACCCTGCAATGCATACAGATATTGGAGTGTAACCATAATTGATAAACCGTCCTCACAAAAAAGATGATCTGGATACTTCAAAATATACAGACTGAATTGAATGGACAGACATTAACATAGACTGTTCTCAGTACTGACCACACACCAAAAGCGGCAGTACTAATAAACAATACAGGGTTCACAAACATGAACAATAGTACTTACTACAGACAAGCAAAGTTGCACTAATTAAACTCTGCAGACTATTTCTTGCCACCGACCTACGGTATGAACCCCGCATAACTGACTAGGCCATGGACTTCGTGAGATATGTCTACATGCACCATCACCATCTCGTCAACCTTGGAGAACCTAATAGAGTGGTCTTTCCACTCATAAACATGATGATGAAGACAGGCCGCATCAGATTTGTTGGGAAGCTTTACAACAACCACACCCTTCGTAATCGAAGGCACAACCAGGAAATTGTTGTGGTCAAGTATAGCCTCGAGAACACGCCTGACAACAAAGCTACATGAAAACACTAGTTCAGGACACGTGGCGACAAGGACACAGCAGCTAGATAGTTTAGCAGTAGAACTCATCATCAGGTCTTCCAGTTCACACGGCATGGCTTTGAGAACTTCATCTCCACCGCGGACCTGGTTCTAATTCAAACAGAAACCATATTTTATTACTACCTCCATTCAGAAATATAAGATGATTTTTTATATTATACTCCATATATGACTACATATACGCACAAAAATGAGTGAACAAATACACTAGAACATGTCTTCAAAGGCATGAGAGCAGAGGGATTGTTTGCAATATCCATAACACAAGTTACTGAGGCAAATATACCCTCTTCAAAGGTAGCATTGATGTTCATAAAGTACTCCCTCCGTCCCAAAACTCTTGTCTTAGATTTGTCTAGATACAGATGTATCAAGTCACATTTTAGTATTAGATACATCCCTATCTAGACAAATCTAAGACAAGAAATTGGGGACAGAGGGAGTTGTTGAAAGTAATCTATAAGAAATCAGTGTCAACCTCTTGCATGTTTTTGTCAAAAGAGGAATTTAGAACTGTCATTTGGCACACTAAAATCACATGCAAGATCAACCAGAAAGTTGTACTACCAGTACAAGTACTGCGTGTTAGATGAAAAAACAAGATCAAGATCGAGAAAAACATCGTCAACAAGAGACATTACCTGGACTTGCTTAATGAGGGATCTCGGAGAGGGGGGCTTGGACAGGGCGATGGCTTTGAGCTTGTCTGCGGTAGTCTCGGTGGGGCGCTTGCGCTTTTTCGTACCATGAGCCTCAATGGTTTTGGCCAGAGCAATAGACATCACGTCGGCCGGTGCTCCAGCATCCATCCAAGAGAGGAAGCTGAGAGAGAAGAGTGAAAGGAGGAACAAGATGAGGGAGAAGTGAAGCGAGTGGGGGTTTTCTTCAAGAGAGGAAGCTGAGAGAGAAGAGTGAAATGATGGTTGCTTCGTCCGTCCAACTTACTGCTGGAAAGGAGGGGGTTTTGTGATTTGACGGCTCATTGGGCATTAATGCGGCACTTCGATCGAGGTAGTCTACCGTCACTCTACTACGGAGTAATTTAGTGCATGGCTGGTGGACCCAGGTGCTGGCTGTCCCACAGTCGGCGAAAGTGAGTAATTTAGTGCAACGCTGGAGGAGGATCCGCACGATAGAGCGTGTCCACTGTTTTCTGAAGAAAAAAGTGATTACAGCAAGCGTTTCCACTCTTACGACGGAGGAGTGCGAAACACGGCAGCCACTTGAACATACACAGTGCTCCTACTACTAGGCATGTGCAATGGTTCATACGTCCGTAATACACAATCTTGTTGCTAGTGTAGTAAGATATGACGATAACAAATGATGTTGTGCGCATGTCAACTACTCCTGTATGTAACATAGTACCGCTTTTTCGACTGTCCGGTCGAGAATGAACGGTGAGATCAATGTTAACAGAACTAGGTCTACAACGCACAAAGAGTACGGTGCAACATTACTCCACAAAACATGAACCATATGAAGCACAAATAGTGTTAGGCAGGGTGTATGAAGGGTGCACGGGATGGGAGAAAAAGTTCCCTTCTCGACCCACTTTTGGGTGTTTGGCAGAGTGCATGAAGGGTGCATGAGTCCACACTAGTAGGTTAACAAAAATACATGAAGAGGAAACAACTAAATTGAGATGAGAATGCAACCAAACACACCCGCACGCTTTGTGCTATAGTTATTGATCTGCACCATCTGAGTTTGATCCAACGGTCATGTTGCGCCGAGACATGGACATGCCCATGCAGAGGGCGCCTAAACACCACCTAAGTCCCTCTGCTTCTCGAGGCGCACGATGTTGGTGATGCAGGGTGCAACCGCCCGCAGAGCCCGCTCCCGGTCGATGGGAGCCGGCTCGTCAAAGACGGCGTCCAATGGCACGAATGGATTCCGGTGACGGAGCCCTGAAAGGATTCGCCCGGCAATAGCGACGGTAGCTCGCAACCCCTCCTTTTCCAGCTCAGCCCCCACTATCGTGCGGAGACGGCTCAGCTCCTCGGAGATATAGGTGAAGAAGGAGACCAGGTCATGAAGACGCATCTTGTTGAAGTCGACCGGGTGGTCGAACGGGTTTAGCACGATGGCTAGCATCGTCACGCTGGCACGACGGTAGGCGTCGCACAGCCGCAACACGTGCGTGGCAACTTGGTTCACCAGGTGGCTGAGGCGATCCTGGACCTCGTCACGATCGGCCCGCTCGCGTTCCAGTTGGCTCCCCTGACGGCCTATCATATCTCCTGCTTTCTGCAGCAACGCCGCCGATGCCTCGAGCAGCTTTGTGGTGGACGCCTGCCGCTTTTGAAGCTCCGTGAACTCCCGCACATAATGGAGGAGCATGGCACTCCTGTCCTCCTTGAGCTCACGGAGCTCCACGTCCTTGGCCCTGAGCTCCGCATCCTTGGCATGGAGCTCGTGTGTCAGGCACCTCACCTTGGACTCTGTGATCTCCTACGCCGCCATGGCACCAGGTAGAAGGAATGGGGAGAGGAAGCAAAGGGGGCGAAATGGCTGAAAGGCAGAGGGAGCCACACGAGAAGTGGGGAATCTATTGGTTTTCACCATGGTAAAACACCAGTTGACAACTTCTCACATCAGGGAGCAGTGGGTTTTACAGGCAGAGTCATCATGACTAATTGCTGCCGCGCCTGCTCGCGTCAATCAAAAAATTAAAAATCCTGCCGCGCCTGCTCCCGTCAATCAAAAAATTAAAAATCCTGCTGCACCCAAATACCAGAGCAACGCCGCGGTGGATATTTAAATTTACCTGCCGACAAGTAGATAAAAAAAGGGTGAAAAAATAAATGTGGCGGCGGCCTAGCTAACCGGTCAAACTAGCCCAACTAGCTAGCCACCGTGCTTCACTGATGTACTTGGCGGGAAAGGTGGTCTTTCGTGATTTGACGACTCATTTACTTGCTTCGGCACTACGACCGAGGAGGACCCAGAAAGCGCGCAGTAGGGCGTCCCACGTCAGGAAGAATATATGCGTGCACCACCCGGGAGGACCCTGAAACCGCGTGGTAGGGTGTGCCACATCTCGGCACGGAGGAACAATGTGCGTGTGAAAATAAACTGTATCAGACGTCGGCAGTAACACTAGTACCTGTGGTTCGACCTCAGGACCCAGCCAGTCGATCGAAAACACCCCACTAGCCACACAGCTTCATCATGCAAACGTGGCACAGAGGATAGATGTGGTTAGCTCCGTCTCGACCAGCCACAACATCTCTTGTTCTAGGCGATTCTTCTATTTTCCAAGCTTTTTTTAGTTGTAATAACACCACGGCAAGATAGCGCCACCCTTCGTGTGTGCTCGTGCAAAGGTTAGACGATGGAGAGAAGAGAGATTGAGATCGCAGACCTGGGACCCACCAGTAAGTGAGGCAACGGTCATGCACGTGTTGACGAGGCACTCCATCTACTCTACTCAACGTAATACTGTATATAAAATCAAGTTATGGGACAAAGCCAACAACCATTGTTGTTTCGGGCTATCAACTTACGCTTTGTAGTCCAGGTTGCCAGTTCAAATCTCGTCTTTCAGATTTGTTAGTTTTAGGTCCAAATTTGATTAATGACAAGTGGGACCCCCGTGTGTTGTTCCGACATTTTAGTGTAGGATGGTTTTTTTGAACAAACACTTTGCGCGGTTAGACAAGTAACGGCACGAGTTACACATATTTTGCAAGTTTACGAACAAAAATGACAGCGGCATAGAATATCACATCCACCCCACAGCTTAGATGCTATGGTGATACGAGTTTTTACACCGTTGGAAGTGAGATCCAATGGCTTGGGAGTAGTCTTTGTAATTATACGCAATTTCCAAACTCTCCAAAGGTTTTTTGCAACTAAAACATTCAGGCCTCGTGTGTGCCGCAGCATCTTGGATCCAACAGCTCCCTGTTATTCATATTAGGTGCTCCCGTAGCTTAATTACCCGCTAAGGTGATATGAGCATCTAGGTTGTATGATCAATGATCAGATGGCACATGCGTAGTACTTGTACTTTCTGCACATTTCCCAAACTCTATTAGTTGTATATTGCAAAAACATTCAAACCTCCTACTGTGGGCCGTTAGATCTCAGTGAACTCGTATCACCATAGAATCTACAGAGCGGGAGCGCGTCATATTCTCCCGTGCGAGAAAACATAAGGTGTTATCACAGCTTGGATGCTATGGTGATACGAGCTTCGAGGTTGTTTGATCTTAGATCCAATGGCATCTGAGTAGTATTTGTGCTTGTAAGCAGTGGCCGAACTCTTTTGGGGCTTTTCTGCAAAAAACCATTCGAACCACCGAGGAGGTGTTGGGTCACAAATCCAACGGCTCCGAAGAGCTTGTATCACCAAAGCATCTAAGGTGTGGTAGCACATGATATTCTTACATACAGGAGAATATGATGTCCTCCTTCATCTTAGATGCTATGATGGTACGAGCTTCGAGGTCGTTGGATATGGGATCCAAGGGCATCTGAGTAGTTTTTGTACAAATTGTGTGCAATTCTCAAACTCATCAAGGTTTCCTGTAAAAATATTAAGACACATCATGTGAGCTGCTATATCTCAGATCTACAAGCTCCAAGCAACTCGTATCGGCATATAGCATCTAAGGTATGGGGGCACATGATATTCTCCCGGGGAGGAGGGGTGGGGGGTGCACAACCAATCGGTTGTTGGGAGGGTGGGGACAAATATAATCTAAAAAACCCGAAAGAGCTCCACAATTTTATCTAAGGTCGAGGGGTTGACCCCCGACAATCATAGCTCCGCCTAAACACAACATTTGCATGCACTGTAGTACTAGACTTAATATTCATGTTTCAGTTTCATGTTCATTTTAAATATTGAACTGAGGACCATGCATGTCTTACATTTTACTCCCTTCATTCCTAAATATTAGTCTTTTTAGATATTTCAAATGGACTGGCACATACAGATGTATATAGACATATTTTAGAGTCTAGATTCACTCATTTTGCTACGTATGTAGTCACTTGTTGAACTCTCTAAAAGACTAATATTTAGGAATAGAAGGAGTATTTTTGAATTCGTGTCATACATGCATGGTTTGGAAAAAATAGATGCACTATACTTATTGGATTGTTGTTGTGTTCGTGCGTGTGTGTCTGTGTGTGTGTGTGTGTGGTCATATGCTTGATACATACAAAGTTTACTCACCTCCATATTGTTCATCTTTTAAATTTGAATTTGCATTGGAAAACTTACTAGGGATACCATGAAATGTGAAATCCACATTGAGATCACTATATCACAAACTCACTCTAATTCAACAACTCGTCATAAATCAATTACCACGTTGAGATTAGTATTTGCAAGGAAAATACGGGTATTGTAATACACATAGATTCATTCGGCAATTTAAAAGGTTCCTTTCGTATTTCGAATGGTAGGACCTAACGGTGTACCAGCCAGACCTTGGCTCATGTTGATCCTAAAAAAAAACGGGCTCGTGTCCTTCGATAGCGAGCATGGTACGCACATTAGGCAACCCCAACCAGTCGAGCCTCAGCATTTCAGGTCAAAATATCTGGCGGCGAGAATTCCAGCCCTAGGAAATTCCACTCATGTCCCCGGTCCATAATGACTACCGATGAACAATGGAGGAATGCTTTAGTAACGAGACAACGTTACCTACCTTGCCGAGCACGGTTCAATTCCCTCGGTCGCCGCTCATCAAGGTCACCCGTCAACTGCATTGCCTAGTACTACTACTACTACTACACCAGGATGAGCACAGAATTGAGACCGTTTGTTCGTGCCTAGTAATTGAGTTAATATATCAGGCAATGCACTGGAACAGAGGGATTATCCTTTTACTCTACATATATAACTTGTCTGAAGTCTAACTAAGCAAAATGTCTAAACAAATCCTTTCTTAAGAAATACAACAGGACAGATGTACGGCTTGAAAATTTATTGCATGATGCAGGTTATGATATTGTTTTGAATCCTGGATCTTAAATTTCAGAAAATCCAAAAGTGAGCATAAATTCTTGAAACTGAGCATGGTCACGTGATATGGCACAAATATTACTTCGTAAGTTTTTTCTTCAATTTGAGACAAGCTGCTTATGACAAGTTGCACAAATGAAGAGCCAGGGTATTTTGGAACAAAGACCTACCACGTTAAGGCGAACACTTTCTCTATTGAAACCGTGGGCGTTTCCGTGCCGCCACGAGTCCTCGCTTCTCATCGGCAGGTGTCGTCCGAGCAAGCGTGTGAGTCGACGGGAGGCATGCGAGTAGACGCTGCACCGGCTAACAGGGATGCGTGCGAGCAGACCGTTGTGCAGGCTCACCGGGAGGCGAGCCCTTTGACCAGGCGCCGCCGCCCACCTTCATCCCAACTGCTCCCACTTTTAATGTCGTCGGCGTCGTAGTTTAAAATTAACCCCGCACTACCTGGTATCGCTACAATCTTCTCTCTTCCTCTCCGATTCTCCTGTCGTCTACCTCCAACTAGCCTGACCTAAATGTACGCCATGCCACATCACGATGGTCTGCCATTAGTGTTCCAGTTTCTTGAGGAAGACACCCAGCCGGAGTCTCAAGAACTTAAGGCGCTTTGGGACGATCTTGAACTGGCCTTGTGGGAAGACACCGCGCCTGTCCCCACTCCCGTTCCGGCTACCGTCACCCCGACTGCGACAGCGCCCATCCCCGTGGCATTAATGGGCTGGGAGCCGCACATTGTCGCCGAGCTTGATCCCACGGGGTTCCACGAGGTCCCCGCCGACTTTCACGCGCTCGTGCACCTCCAGCGCATGCGCCTACGCGTGCACTGACGCGCACGCCTGTGCTGGTGCTCGTGCACCTGCCAGCGCATGCACTAACGTGCACGCCCGTGCCGGTTCCCGTGCACATGAATGTCTCCGCCGTGCCGTTGACAGCGCCTGTCCCCGCGCGGGTGCCAGTTCCCCCCTCAGCGGCATGGATGGCCGCCGTCGACCGCTTCCTTGCACCAACGCCAGTCGCCTCCTCCCGCCAGTTGACTCGCTCCGAAGTTCAGAACATTTTGGCCTTCCTTGAAGCTAGGCCAACGTCTAGGAGTACGCCAACAACGATGCAAGACGCCGCCGTCGCTGTCGGTTAGTGGCCCGACGACACATAGGGCACGGCAGAGGAGCCGTTTCCCACCGCAAGACGCCCCCGTCGCCGCCGCGTAATCTAAATTTGCCATGAAAAACATTCAGATTGCCATGCTTAAAATCCGAATGTTTATCATTTCCGTTTATTTTATATCGATCGTCGTATAATTTAAAGTCGGAGTCAGACTGAACGAGATCTATAGTTTGATCGATTGAATGTTCTGCTAGAGCCGTATCAAATTAAATATAAAACATCATCAAGCCACATGTATTCCTTGTCATCCAACAACCTAGACTGCTTCAATGTCAAGCGCTCAACATGTTTAGCGTGCAGTTAATTTCATGCCAAAAATAGTGCTAATCATATAATAACACGCAAATAATATCCTACTTAATATCCGCATGCACTTAATATACTTCCAAATTAACGTGCATTGCATGTACACACTGACTAGTGCTGCTAGTACGTGAAACTGGTGCCGTGACTTGTGAACGCGTCCAGATATGGTCAACAGCAACATCGCCCGCGAGTTCTTCGTGTTTGCCCGTGCGTCTAAATGCAGAAGGGGAGGAGAGAGAGAGAGAGAGCACACATGGAACCCACCAGTAAGTGAAGGCGAATAGTACTAAAAATAATATTACATGTTATCCATTAAATAGGATGTGGTAATATAAAAACATTATGTGAACAAAGGGGGGTACAACAAACATTGTTGTTCTACGTATGTTGCCTATTGACGTGCGGCTTGAAGGCCCGGTCGCATGTTCGATCCTCGTCCTTTATTTTTTTTAATTTGTATATGGGTCCAAATTTGTTTCATGGCATGTGAGCCCCTCGGTGTGTAGTTTGTAGCACTTTAATTTGTGGGTCGAAATTTGTTCCATTCCAAGTGGACTATCAGTGTGTAGTTTTGTAGCTTATTTGTAATAATTAAAGAGAACAATAGAGTTTTTTGCAATAATACCATGGTGCGGCATTGAAGGCGAGAAAGGACATGCGAGAGAGCAGTGACCGAGCTAGAGGGAAATCAACTAGGGGAGTTGCGAGGGTTGCAACGGTGTTTGGAGTAGTTGTGGGCCGAATGCTACGAAAATATAATCTAAACCGACCGGAATAAATGCCTACACAAATTAATCCAAGGTTGGAGTGCCCCTCGCAATGTAAATAGCTCCGGCTTTGCGACGGATGGAGAGGTAGCTTCAATGCGTGGAAGATACGGTGTGAGAAAGCGAGGTCCATCGAGAGACATATAGATAGAGAGACAAAGTGAGTGTGGTCCGACATTCATTGAAGAGATATATATGCTCTGGAGTGATATTGTCCGACTGAGCTTTTGGGAAGGGTGAGGGCTGTAAGATAGAGCTTGAGAGATGATCCAGTCACAGATGTGTAGATGTATTTTGTGTGTGGGAGGAAGCAAGGTCAATCGATCACATAGGGTCGTTGTGCGATCGAAAGAGTGAGACGGTTGGAGAGAGTGACCTAGATAGACAATGTGCGCGAGAGAGTATACAATGTGAATAGGTCGAATTGGGCTCAAACATGGTGATATATTGTTTTTGTCCGAGAAAGAGCAAGGTCAATCGAGACATACAAAGAGAGAGAGAGAGAGAGAGAGAGAGAGAGAGAGAGAGAGATTGAGTGAGTGTGGCCTACCATGAGGTCGAAAGAGTGGCAGCGGCTTGGATGGACTGACCTAGATAGACAATCTGTGTGAGAGAGTATAGAGTGTGTTGATCAAGGCCCGAACAGGGAGATATATCATTTGTGTGTGAAAGAAAACGAGGTTAAACGAGACTCGGATAAACAGAGCGAGATTGAGCGAGTGTGGCCCGCCGTGCGGAAGAAAGAGTGAGACAGTCTCAAGGAAGTGACCTAGATATACAACGTGCGTGCGTGCGCACGAGAGGTTGGGGGGCTAGATAGGCAGTGCATGCATTTAGCGCGAGAGGGTGAGAAGGAGAGAGAGAGAGAGCTCGGCATGGGGTGCAATGGCGGGTGTGTGAGGTAAATATATTTGGTAACAGAGTGGAAAAGGGGGTTGTGTAGTTGAGAGACTTAGAGATTGAAACATGGAGAGAAAGAATGAACGTGTGTTGGAAACCGATAGCTTCCTAAGGTGGTTAGGAGAGGAAGATTGACCGATACAG
>NC_041391.1:215723654-215730405 GCF_002162155.2 Triticum dicoccoides
ACCACGTCGTCTCCCGATTAGTTGGATTGGGCCGAGGACCCCATGGCCGTATACTCATGGGCCAGTTCGGACATTTGCCGCATACAAGGAATATTCCACAAGACTTGGTGATCAAGACAAGGACTTCTCCCCCACCGGCGTATTCGGCTAGGACTCTTGTTACCCTAGGCCTATGGTACATTATATAAACCGAGGCTAGGCTAGTCGATAGAGGATTACAACATTCATAATCATCATAGGCTAGCTTCTAGGGTTTAGCCTCTACGTTCTCGTGGTAGATCAACTCTTGTAACACCCATATCATCAATATCAATCAAGCAGGAAGTAGGGTTTTACCTCCATCGAGAGGGCCCGAACCTGGGTAAACATTGTGTCCCTTGCCTCCTGTTACCATTGGCCTTAGACGCACAGATCGGGACCCCCTACCCGAGATCCGCCGGTTTTGACACCGACATTGGTGCTTTCATTGAGAGTTCCGCTGTGTGATCGGCAAAAGGATCAATGGCTCGACTGCAGGTCAACTGCGACGTCGGTTTCTTCGTCACCAGCTCGACTGGTCACCTTGGCTTGACCGAGGACTGCGCCCTACCTCCGATCGTCATGTTCAAATGAGGGCCCTCATCAACATCAACTCCGATCTCTGTCAAGATCATGGAGGAGTCATCCATGGAGCTCGGGGGCTCAACGTCAACATTGTCCTCGGGCGACCGTGCTGTTTTTCTGGACAGAAAACTCGTATCCGCCGCCACCACCTCCTCGAGTGTCGCCTAAACGATTGCTTCAGTGGAATTATGCGGAATTAAGTCTACAACAACCCTGCAAAAACTTCGTCAAGTTCCGATGGAGGAATCTCCGGCAATCTCCGATATACCGGAGCCCTGTTGAATCTGGACGAGAATCCGGACGAGTTTGGAGCGGGGTGTCCAGCATCTAGCTCCGACGTCCTTTGGAAGATCCAACCGTTGATCGGCTGCGGAATTCCCATATCTACCACCTGCCAAAAATTCAGCTCGATCCGACCGTCCAAACTCCGGGAACCTTCCGATTAGTGCATCATTTTTTGGATCTGTTTTCTGCGTGAGAACGAATCCGACCCGAGTTCATCTTCTTTATGAACGGGATTTCAGATATCCTTTTTGAAGGAAGTCTTTGTATGGGGTATTGTGTTTTATTCTCAAAGACATCCCATTAATATTAAAAGTATTTTTACAATACGACCATCACCATCGCGCCGGTGTTAAACCGGCTCGATAACATCACTCCACGGCGGCCGACCTACGCTAGACACGTCGTCGCTTTGTTGAGCCGAGCTCAACTTGTTCGGATCATCATCTCGGCCAGCCGAACAATAGTTCGGCATCACAGAGGCTAAATCGTCACCAATATCGCCGCTACACGGATTACACGGAGCGGGCACACCGGCATCGCCGCACGGTCTCTTCATCAAGCCAGCATTGACCACGTCGCAAGTTACGTCCTGGGTCGGCATGGACGAACTGTTGCCTCTTTGAGACAATGTTCGTCACGCCGAACTGCTTCAACACCTCGGCTGACATGGCAGCTGCAACAACTCCTCACCGGTCTGCTCCGTCACCTTGGCTAGACCGGGGACTTGGCTATTTCTTCATCAACAAACTCCGGTGACTTCGGCGTCACCAGCCGATCAGCTTCGTCACGTTAGCTGGACCGGGGGCTTTGCCTCGGCAAGCCAACCTTTGCCAGCATCGCCATGCCATCGCTTTATCGCCCATCAGGCAATGGGTGTGCGGATCGATTCCCAATTTTGAGAGTCGCTTTTCTTTGGAGTATTACAACAAATAAACCAGGTGCTATTAATCCTAACAATTTTTGCTTGTTGGGCTTATTTTTTTTAAAGTATTATTACTCTGGTTTGTTCCATCATCTGTACACAGGTCTATCAAATGGCGGCCACATTAACAACGGTCGCATGGTGGTTCGATCAGTTTCCGTACATAGTTCGGCGAACACCGCATCCGAAACTCACACCACCCTGCAAATTCAGGCTTTATGACGCCTTCACTGCGTCACACCGATGCCCTGCATCGACATTGGCATCGGCGCCAGGCCACATCTCTCTAAATAAATTATTCTCGCGTAAAGCAATTATTCAAGGATTATATATATTATTATTATTTCCTAGACCGCACTGTTTTATCTGTGAAGGTAATCGATTTTGACCGCGTTACGCGGTCACTACTCCGGAAAGCCGAACTCCTTGCTCGGACACCTCGGGCCTGGGGGCTGGGGCCTCGGCCATGCCGAGGACTGTGAACCTTGTCAGTTCAATGGGCGTCTTCGTCCTGCCACAAGCCTGAATCGCGTCATCAATGCTGAACACATTAACCAGCTAAGTTGCTTTCATGCTCAAAAACTTTCAGTTTTAAATTTTGTGCGGTTCGACCAAGCATTATACTTCTCGGCACAAAGTTGTTTGTGACAAAGTTCCTTGTAAAAACTTTGTTTCTGATGCACATATTCAAATACCCCGTTTATTTGGGGGCTCCCTTGACGGAGCTTTTCCTCTTGTATGATTATACTCGTTCCTTGTTCGTGTATTATGCCACAATATGCACCATGTTGACTTAAGCGACTTGCAAGTTGGGTTGCCTGGCTCCTGTGCGTACCCCTATGTTCCTGATTGTTCGGCTAGGGAGTAAAGGGAGCACCTCTGCGATTGTCACGATCAGTTCATCCGAGCCGGACCTCAGACTGGGTGAAGCCGAAAGCTAGCACTCTTACTGTTTTCAACAATGGTCGGCCCACAATGGAACTCATGAGTACAAAAAATTTATTGCACAAGTCTCATAATAATAATGAGCAACCGAACAAAGATATTGGTGGGGGTACTATTTTCTTCGAAGATTCTTCTTACACTTTGTTAGTAATATAGCATAAGTTCCCTGAGCGCGCTTTGTCAGTCACAGCCTTATGGCCTGATTGCCTGGTTATCGGAAACACCGTCGATATTCTCGACAGGTGGAGTACATAACACTCTTCGGTCCTTGACCGAAGAGGGAGAAGTCGATGGTCAGTTAAGACGCATTCAAAGTTCAGGTGAACACAAATATGATATAAGTACTTCAGTACGCACAATCATTATACCATAAAATTCTTTTACCCAAGTCACTCGGGGGCTCTTAAATTTATGTGAGCTGTTTTATAATAAGTGTTCTTCTTCCTAGTCGCTGCAAAGTCTTATTTCTATCACTCCTTTTTTCGACGATAGTGTGTGGTCAATAGCCGGGGAGCCTAAGTACTCTGCCTTCGGGATAGGAGGTTGAAGCCGTAGGCTGACCCGCTTGAAGTCTTGAGATAGGGTGTGTCATGTTAAAGCACGACAGAAGCACAATTTTTTTTCTCTAAGACCAATTTTCGGATTGGCATCGAACACTTGATCTTGTTCGGACATCAAGTTTTTACTAACGTTTCTTGGTTTTCCAAGTTTATGGCACTTTTAAACTATTTGTGTGTTTTCCGCATAAGTCTCTCAGTGCAACGCCGGACACCTTTAGAGATTCGGCAAAAATTCTCGGATATTGCTAGATATGCATCGGTTTCAAATTGTGTCTTCGGTCGATAGTTGGGTTGCCCGGCTCCTGTGCTTGCCTCCTATATTCCGCTTTGTTCGGTTAGGTGTGCAAAAGGAGAACCACTGCGATTGTGCTTCCAGCTCGCATGGTTAAGCACCTGGGTGGAAAAAGCCGAAAACTGACTGTCACAATAAAGCATAAACCGGTCAGCGATTCGATGACTATGTTAAATGACGGGTCGTTCATAACATTGGCCGAAGTGTTTACGGCTTGACCTCGGCTGTCGCCGAACACTAAGCGGGGGGCTACTTGCTGGCCTCCCAACTTTAAGCTCCTATGACTAAGTGAAAGTTATAAAGCCCGCATATATGATTGCCTCGTTTCCGCCAACACAACCGCCTTCGGGCACCGAGACGTCGGCTAAGGGTTGTTTTGTTATTTTGGAAACACCCTGCATAGCATCTACAAGGGGGTAGAAGCCGATGATGGGCCACTTTCAGATTATAAACGGTCGCAACGGAGGTAAAAATTTGGTTCATTTAGACCACAAAGTTTGGAAGCTTTCCCCGAACTAAATCCTCAGTATTTTCCTCCCACATTGATCGGAGCTGAGGTTTCATGATCATGCTTAGCATGACAACCCAAAGAATGGAACCAATAGCGGGACTATTTTCTTTGGATGATGTTTCTTATGTTAAACAATAATATAACATGTCTCTCTGCGTACCTTTGTTTACAAAACCGTATGGCCGGATGGCCTTGTTTGCCGTAAATCTTTGCCCTCATAAAGGCTTTATAAAGTGGGACAAACACTCCCTGGCTACTGGCCGAGGAGGTTGCAGCCGATGGCCGGTCAACAAAGTTTTGTACAATGTGGATCTGAGCATTGATGATGTAGAGTACTTGGATACATAGAATCATTACACATAATTTGTGATTCTACTTTGGATATCGATCCTTAATTCGGCCACCCGTGCCCACATTAAGGCTCGAGGGCTACTGGGCTTCGTGCGTATTATTTACAAATATTAAAGGGGTACATCGATCCCCTAATCTGGTGTCGCCACCCGACCAGTGTCTCGGGGGCTATTGCATTGCCTGTCCAATGCAGAAAATTTAAAGTGCAATATAGTTTTCGAGGAGATTATTATCCTCAGGTTGATCGGCCGCACCCAACCTGAGTCTCGAGGACTTTGCACACCGTGTTTCTATTCCTATGTATGCTGTCGAGCTAGGAGTTGATCCTCAGGCTGATTTCGCGCATCGACTTGAGTCTCAGGGGCAACTAGGATCAACGGTTTCATGTTTTCCTTCAGGTGCATCTCAGGTTTTAGACCGATGCACACACCTTAAGGGCTACTGGCTAAATATCTCGGCAGAGAATTAACCGGAGCAATCAAAAAACCAGCCCGCAGTCAGGGGTGGTGCACCACCTCAGAAGCACTCTGGCATAAAGCTCGGACGCTAGTGGATGGCTCCGTAGAGGGCATTCCCGGCATTAAGCTCGACTAAACTCCTTCAACTTTTTTGAACCAAGATGATCTATGACATCTCGGATACAGTCCGGCATTGGAGCTTGGACACAGTCCGACGTTGGAGCTCGGATACATTCCGGCTTTGGAGCTCGGAAGCAGTCTGGCGTTGGTGCTTGGCTGCAAAAGATACCTCAAATGCAACCCAGTGTTGGATCTCGGATGCAAGAGGACACTGCCGCCCGGGAATAACTTCAAACTCGAGGTGTGGCATAAAAATAACAAGGCATTGATAAAGGCCGGAAACTTAAAGGGGCTCCTCGGATACCCGACGTGTAAACTCTTCGGATTTACTTCGGCGATCCTCAAAATCAAAGATGAGAAGATTTGTTGAACTAGTTTTCAAGACTGACGATCGAAGATGAAGAACAGTTCGGAAGAATCGAGAAGCGTACCCAACTTGAAGACCGGTTTAGGGGGCTACTGACAGTGTCCTGGACTAGGGGATACTCACCACGTCGTCTCCCGATCAGTTGGATTGGGGCGAGGACCCCATGGCCGTATACTCATGGGCCAGTTCGGACAGTTGCCGCATACAAGGAAGATTCAACAAGACTTGGTGATCAAGACAAGGACTCCTCCCCCACCGGCGTATTCGGCTAGGACTCTTGTTACCCTAGGCCTATGGTACATTATATAAACCGAGGCTAGGGTAGTCGATAGAGGATCACAACATTCATAATCATCATAAGCTAGCTTCTAGGGTTTAGCCTCTACGATCTCGTGGTAGATCAACTCTTGTAACACCCATATCATCAATATCAATCAAGTAGGAAGTAGGGTTTTACCTCCATCGAGAGGGCCCGAACCTGGGTAAATATTGTGTCCCTTGCCTCCTGTTACCATTAGCCTTAGACGCACAGATCAGGACCCCCTACCCGAGATCCGCCGGTTTTGACACCGATAGGGGGGGCTAAAAACAACATTTGAATGTACATAGTACGAGACCTAATATCGATGTTTCAATTCGGTGTACATTGTAAGATTTGAAATGAGGACCATGAGTACGGGTAATTATTTCAAATTCATGCCATACTAAGTTTTGAAAAGCTGACATTGACTCAATTTGTTGTGCTTTTTTGTAGGTCATATGTTTGAATCCATCCAGAAGTTTTCTCACTACCATGGTGTTCATCATATACATATGAATGTGTACTAAAAAAGTAGTGTGGATACAGTGAAATGCGAAATCCACGTTAGAATTGGAGATCACTACATGACACACACTCTAATTCAAATAACTAATTATGTGACACATACTCTAATCCACGTTAGCGTGGATACCGTCTCGATTTTTTTCAAATAACTCCTCATTAATTAATTTATAGTACTCCCTCTGTTCACTTTTATAAGACCTTGAAGACATTTCAGACAATGTGCAAAACAGTTCATTTTAAGTCGTCTGAAACGACTTACAAGAGTGAACGGAGGGAGTATATCGTTTCGAATGACTAATTATTGCAAGGAAAACACGGGCATGGTAATACATATAGATTCGTTTGCAAATGAAAGAAGATCTGTTTGCATTATCAAATGTAAGCACACTAGGCAGACCAGGGTCGTGTCGGGGTGGACGCTGCTTCGATGCCTTAAAGGCACCTGCCTTTGGGTCACTAACATGTGGGCCAGCCACCTGTTGGGCCCACATGTCATGGACACAAAGGCAGG
>NC_041391.1:215730663-215742814 GCF_002162155.2 Triticum dicoccoides
GCTTCCATGTTTCAGCTTGAAATATCTGGCGGCCCCAATTCCAGCCCTGCAAAATCTCTCTTCTCCATCGTCCCCTTCCGCGCCCAGATTGCTCAAATCCCTAATTTGCCGCCAACCCAAGCAAAGTTCGAATCTCCCCTCGTCTCGTCTCTTTCCCCACCTCTGTGCCGGACGACGATGATGAAGACGACGGTCGCGCTTCACCACCGCACCGGAGCTACCTCATCTACGCCCTCGTCCACCGCACCGGGTGGTCCACCGACAACGTCGGCCGCCGCAACCGACGTGCCTCACAGACACCAACTTCCACCACATCAGGTGTGTTTCATCGATGACGTCTCCTAGCTCACCGGAGCAACTTCACCAAGCACATCGTCGCACCTCCGCCCCCCGAGGCCGTTGGGGATTCACCAATGGTCTCGTCCATCACATCATAGCGCTCCGTTGCCACTCAAGATTTGCATCCGTGCGCGGCCAGCCAGCGCATCACCCTCAACAGATCTGAAGTGACCCGCACTCTAGCTAGGCGAGCATGCCCAAACGCCGGCCCGAACTAGGTATCCAGACATCACTCCCTTGTGCACAGTTCCGCCGATGTTTGGATATCCTTTCACTGCTCTCTTAGCTTACACGCCTATACAACTCTGACTTTAACTCTTATTCTTCTAGAGATATCATCTGAAACAAGCAAATCCATTTTTAGCGAAGCATGACGGCGCTACGGGATCTGGTACACATCCTGCACACCCGTATAACCTTGTAAGTATCTGTCCTCCGGTACAACATCAAGGTCGATTCCTCTTATTTGATCAACCATTCGCCGTGTCAAAAATGCAGAGGGGGATGCAAGGAGCACAAGGCCTGCACATCCAAGCAAGTGGTAACATGGACTTGTACATGGAACATCCCAAGCGCAAGCAGAGCTGCAGTGAGCCTGTACAATGAGCTAGCGTAAGTCCCTGCATTTCATTTAATTCGTACTGGCATTCGTGTATGATTTGTGTGCAGTGGAGGATCCACGAATTCAATTTACCAGGGGCGAACATTGAACTTAAAAAATACGAAGGCACTTACACTCCGGAAATCAACATAACTTGAGAAATTTGAAGCTACATGCACTTTGAAAACCATCTAATGATCCAAAGTAGTTCAGATTATAAACACTAAATGATGCAAGCACCAAAAAACACAAAATGCAACATGGTGTACAAGGACTACAAACATGGTCTGTACCTGCTTGAATTATTCGTTCTCTGGCTGAAAATATCAAAGTGTAATTGCACCTATAACCAGTGCGCAAACTGCATATCAATATATCTATCCTGCACAAGTATGCCAATAGTTTCAAACAACAGATTAGAAAAGTATTTATGCTATGTTGTCATGATATGGGTACTTTCTGGTAGATGGCCTCGACGTTTCCTCAAGCTATGAAAATGCACTATAATTTTCTTGTCATCAATGCCTGCAAATCTCTGTCTCTCTCAACATAGCAGATCATCATTAGACACTAAATCCTTCAATGAGCTTGCAAAATGCTTGCATTAGATCCCTCATTACACACTATATGTTCATCACCAGGAGCATGTAAAATGTTTGCATCAAATCCTTCATTAGCAGTTTGTTCATTAGGCACTTCGGGCTCAAGAACAACATGAGCTTGTATGTTTGCATCGGAAACTTGATTAGATACATCAGATTCAGTCAGTTCAATATTGATTGGGGGAGTTATAAAATAAGTAGAAATTGGTTTCATTTTCTCATAGATTCCCTACATACAAGCAGTTTTACAACACCGTCATGTTTAACTATTGGCCAGAAATTGAAGAGTTGAATTAGATATAATCAGGGATGTGATGTACCTGCTCGTTGCGCATGCTACTCTTGCAAGCTGCGACTGTACGTTTGCGCAAGCTCGATGCCATGCCCGTTTTGCCGCCGCTGCCTCCCATGCAGGCTACACCCAGGGTTGGATCTTCATCTTCTTGTCCTTCAGTTCGCTTGAAGCCCGGTGACCACCCTCCAATGAGGGCGCGAGGAAGTGCTGTGTCGGTCTGTCCAGCAGCGGCTAGGTTAGGAGTGAACCAGACTGGAGGCTGGAGCGAATGAATTGGGATTTTTCCTGCCGTCGATCAATATGGGAGGCGCTCGTTTGGGCCACAAGCCTACTATAGGGCCTGCCTTGCACTTATGTTATTGGCCCATCCAAATTGAAACATTTTTCTTCATTTTTTACATTGCCTTCTCGTGCGTTGGGACGAACAAAACTAGCCTGGGCCAACCTGGATGACTCAAACTAGGTGCACACTTTCCAGCCACCTGAAGCGGCCGCCCATACCAGCTCCTATGGTGGCGTCGCACCTTTTTGTGTGTATGATTAGGTAGTGAAAAATATTCTAGTGGTGCTTTTGATTTACCCACAGAATGGTTGAATTGCTTGTTTCTATGAACTGAGTTCGCCAATAATGTGAAGGATGACAGTCTTTTCATCCTATTATAGATTGCTTAGATCTCGATATGCCAGAAGTAATCACATGAAATATACAGTAAAAGCCAGTGTGATGTGTGTGGCTACAAATACTCTGACTACACGTCCTCATATAACATATCAAGGACGCACCATCTTACCAGATTAACCATTCGACTTACCAATGTAGTGTGGGAAGAAAGAAGTATTGGGACTGCGTATCCAAGCAATTGATGCCATGGACTCCTTCTTACAATGTCACAGCCCTAGCTTAGTCCTTGCCTAACTCTGCATAGGCATCCATGCATCAAGTTTAATTTTAAAGGAACTTGAAATGGGGATTGTTTAAACCCTAGCACCAAATGAATTCAAATGGGCTCAAATAAAATCATTTCCAATAAACCCAAAATGCCCTTTGAAAATGTTCATGATTTCTGATAAAAGTGAAAACCTCTGCCAAAAATTATGAACATATTTCTAGGTTATTCCTGGATTTTTGAGTTAAATCATAAAGTATTTGCATTTGGGCATTTAAATGCTAATAAATAGTTTAAATGCTCAAATAATCATAAACTAAAATTTTTGTTGTTGGTTATATTCCAAACAGTGGCATTGATCAGTTTCATGATTTTTGGGTTTCATTTAGTATTTTTAATAAAGTCACAATGTTGTAGAAAAATAGAAAATAGGTAATAAAAGAGGGAGAGAGAAATACCTGGCTAACTTACCTGTTCGGCCCAGCACTGCAGCTGGCTAGCCCAGCTGGTGGCCTAGCCACCAAGCCACCCCCTGTCATCTTCCTCCTTGCCAGGAGGACAGGCGCGTGGCCGACGCACGCCGGCGCCCGCCCGGCCACCTCCTACTTGCTGCTTCGCTTGGCTTCTTCGGGAGACGCCACGCGGCCCCCTCGAACCCCTCTCACTCTCCCCCGTCCTCACCCTCTCCCCTGGATCTCTCTCTCTCTCTCTCACTCACCCGAACGGGCTCGTCGCCGCCGTTCGTCACCGCCGCAACCACAACCACTGCCTCGCCCCGCCGATGCTCTCAGAGGCTCCGCCGCCACCTCTTCTCGCTCCTCTCCGAGCTACACGAGCCAGGACGGCCCCAAGATGACGCTTGTGGCCTTCTTCCCCGACCACGGCCGCCGGATGCCGCCGTCTGATTCACTATCTCCGCCGCCTCCCCGAGCACGCCGCCCTGCTCTTCGACCTCACCGTGAGCCCCTGCCCTTTTCCTCTCTCTCCCCGTGCTCATCCGCGTCTTCTAACCACCGTGTTGTCGGAGCCGACAGCTCCTCACTGCCGGTCATGTCGCTACCGCAACTACGGCCGTGCAAGCACCCGCCCGAGCCCACCGCTGCACTCGCTGCACTCCCGCGAGTCGACCACGACCATCCACGGCTCCAGACATGCCCGGCAACGCGCAAACTGCCGTTGGCCAAACTCCGGTCGCTGCCGCGAGTTCGCTTCCGACGAGTTCGGTCCACCCCGGCTGCTTCCGCTTGCCACGTTAGATGCGCCCGAACGACAGCTCCCCGTAGAGCCTCTCCGCCGCTCGTTTGGTTGCCTCAGCTATGATTCCGAGCAACTCCGTCGTCTCTAGCATCGCCGGCGATGAGCCGTGGACCAAGTCTGGCGGGGTTGAGTCGTTTGACCTGGGGTTTGACCCCCCCCCCAGGGTCACGAACGTGTGGGCCTGTCTCTATTAACCTTTAATTAGATTTACATTAGTGCTAATTAACCCTGACTATTAGTTTAGACACTGACCAGTGGGCCCAGGCCCTAACTAACCTAGATTGGTGCTAACGTAGCACTAACTAACTCTGTTAGTTAGCTGTTACACTGACATGTGGGTCCCAGTGTCAAGTTTGACCTGGGCTGGCGCCTTTGACCTGATGACGTCACCCCGATGTCAGGCTGACGTAGATAATCTTTTCTGGATTTATTGAATTCAGAAATTCCAGAAAATAGTATAAACTTCTAAAATTCATAGAAATTCAACCGTAACTCCAAATTAAATAATTTATATATGAAAAATGATCAGAAAAATCCAATCTATCCATCTGTACCATTTTCATGCATGTTAGAGCAACCTAACCTTGATGTTTAGGTGAAACAAGTTAATGCACTTATATGAGTTCATAGCTAGGCTTGTATTTGAATCTTTGATTCAAATAAGCTCAAACCACTCTGGTTTTAGTTGCATTAGCCCAACACACAGCATATTGACATGTCATGAGCATGCATCATATTGTGCATTGCATTGATTGTGTTTCCTTCTGTGTGGCCGGTATTTGTCCCCTCTCGATAGACATGATACCGACGACGAGATCGATGACACCGATGAAGAGCTATATTATCTTCAAAAGTGCCAGGCAAGCAAAACCCCCTTGTTCATTCCGATACAATCCTACTCTCTCGCTCCTGCTCTCTTTTACTGCATTAGGACAACAACGATTCATCTGGTACTTGCTGCGGTAGCTGAACCCCTTTATCCTCTGCATGACCTGTCATTGCCACAGTAAATAGATGAAACCCACTAGCATGAGTAGGAGTTGTTTGAGCCCTGTTGTGCCTACTCATTCATGCTTGTCTGTCATGCCTGCTACTGCTTAGAGTTGAGTCAGGTCTGATTCATCGGGGATGAATCAGAGGTGTGTGAACATGTCCTACTGTGTGTGAGCTAAGTGTGTGAACACGATTTGGTAAAGGTAGCGGTGAGAGGCCATGTAGGAGTACATGGTGGGTTGTCTCATTGAAGCCATCCTCAGGAACTGAGTTCTGTGTTTGTGATCCATGAAACAGCTACTACCATGCATTGGGCCCTGAAATATGACCCCGCTCGACTTCTTAATCACCCTTGTCCTCTGTCTAGGAGTTGCAAGTAGTTTCTGGTGTTTGTAGTATGCTGGAGGCCATGCGCAGCGCTGACCGGAGGGGTGGGCTGTGATGCAGTAGGCACGTGGCCAGGTATACCGGGCGCCCGTTTGGTGTCGCGGAACCTTGTACACATCGTTCAGGGCCGTATGTGGAAACCTCGGCCGGACTCCCTGTGGATGGAACCTGAATAGGCGATAAACTTGGACTAGAGACTTCAGTGTTTAGGTAGGTCGTGGTCTACACCCACGTCGGCTTTCGCTTGAAGTCTGTCGAGCACATGTTGTGTGCAGACGTTAAGTGGTGGAAACATGTATGAAGAAGTACACCCCTGCAGGGTTAACATCATCTATTCAAATAGCCGCGTCCGCGGTAAAGGACTTCTAGGTTGCCTATAATAGTTCATAGACAAGTGAAAGTGGATACTCTAAAATACGCAAGATAAGCGTGAGTGCTATGGATGGCATTCTCGTAGGGAGACGGGAGCGGATCCATAGTGGTGTATTGATATGGTGAATATGTGGACTCGTGTGCGCCACCTCAAAAGAGTTACTTGGAGTCGTAGTTCAGGATAGCCACCGAGTCAAAGCTGGCTTGCTGCAGTTAAACTCCACCACCCCCTTTGTTGATAATGATGCATATGTAGTTAGTTCTGATGTAAGTCTTGCTGGGTACATTTGTACTCACGTTTGCCTATTTTATGTTTTGCAGAGAGACTTCAGTCTCGTTAGTAGTTCCGCATGGACTTCGACGTTTAGCTTGTTACCTCAGCTACAATCTTGAGCCCTCGGCAGGATCTGGTAGTTAGTCAGGCTTCTCAGCCTTTTTCATTTGTAGATGTTCGTACTCAGACATGCCAAGCTTCCGCATGTGCTTTGACTTGTATGCTCTGAATGTTGGGTCGTGAGACCCATGTTTGTATTATCTCGCTCCTCGGAGCCTATTGAATTAAATACTTGAGTTGTAGAGTCATGTTGTGATGCCATGTTGTATTTGCACATATCGAGCATATTGTGTGTATGATATTGAAATGCTTGGTATGTGCGGGATCTGACTATCTAGTTGTTTATCCTTGGTATCCTCTCTTACCGGGAAATGTCTCCTAGTGCTTCCACTGAGCCTTGGTAGCTTGCTATTGCTCAAAACACTTAGGCTAGCCGGCATGTGTCCTTCTTCGTTCCTGTGTTTGTCCCTTCAGGGAAATGTACGCGGGGTTTACTGGAGTCCTGCTAGCCCAGTTGCTACAGCCTGGATTCACTCGCTGATGACCAACACGTTCGTTGCTGGGTCATGTATGCCTGTCCCTGTAAGTTAGTGCCACTTTGGGTTTACGACTAGCCATGTCAGCCCGGGATCCTTGTCATATGGATGCTAGCGACACTGTCATATACGTGTGCCAAAAGGCGCAAATGGTCCCGGGCCTGGTAAGGCGTCACCCGTGGGAATACCGTGCATGAGGCCGCAAAGTGATATGAGGTGTTACATGCTAGATTGGTGTGGCCTTGAGTCGGGGTCCTGACAGTTTTGGTATTAGAGCCTGACTTCCTGTAGGATTACCAAGCCAAACTGGTCAAAGTTGAGTCTAGAAATGCTTTAGTTATATGTAGGGGAATTGATTGCGGGATGGAACGTAAGGCTATTTTTACTCCTTATACCTCATGCCCTCTGATCTGAGTCATCTTATATTTCCTACGGGGTTAAGGAAATAGGCTTTCTCTTCTTCTATCAGGATCACGTGTTACTAATCCGTAGACTTATAGAATTGTTGGACTTAAGCCTCGGTTCAGTTTCTACTACTTCTGTATGTTAACTATTGATCTCGAAACCTTGATATTGTGCTTCTGAGTGGCTATGCCACCATTTTTGTAGCATGTCTTCAATCTTTTGAGCATTTACAGCCGTTATGCTGTCCGGTCATCCCAGGTTTCTAAATAATCTGATGCAATTGCAAAATCCTTTCCCTCTGTTTTCGATGTCCTTTCTGACCAGGTTAACCACACTAAACGGTGAGTTGAGGTACTCTATTTCCTCGACGTTATGTTGGAGCTATTATTATGACCCTAGATGTCTAGAGTATCACCTAGTAATCTAGCCATATTCTGTATCCAAGTGTGATGATTCTGGCCATTATCCTCGACAGCATCCAGTGATGCCATTTAGTTAGTAGGTATTCTACTCCGGGGTTATGAACCCGAGATTCACCCAACTTACCTCATGTTGATAGTGTTTGCTAGTTCCTTTAGGAAATTAGTAACCTTTGCATTAGTCCTCGAGGTTCGTGGTATTCCCTTCTTCCAAATACTATGAACCACTTACGGCAGATGTTTGTTGGATCAAAAGATCACAATAGGAGTGCTCTCGATGGGTTCTCCATTCTATATTGCGACTCTGCTAGTTCTACTTTTCTACATGGGTTATCCGGAAGAAACTTGTTGAACTTGGTTCGACATACTAATCTATGCATCCACAACTCAGAAAACCGTATGTTCCTTTGACTTGTCCCGCTTTAGTTGTCTTCCGACCCTCGTCTATCAATTGATAGTCAAGAGTATGCATGCATTCGTTCATCGATGCTTGTTACTCTTGTGGTCCGTCAATCCATTCTATTCCAGAATGACTACGAGAAACAAACTCCAGTATCTCATCCATTTCCAGGATTGGGTCAAAGTAGTTGTGTTCCGCAGATCAAATACTAATCCAGCTTTTGTTCTGTTCTACCTTGGAGTGTTACCCTCTTCATGTCAGGATCGTCATGAGAATTGCATCATCTCGTATGAATTCTTGACGCAGTGATACTTCTTGCCATCATTGCTCATTCCTCGGTTTTCCGTGTTGTTGCAACCGGAATGCCGACAGGTGAACTTTGATGTGTGAAATCAATACTCAGAGCAAGTAGTATAAGGACAATAATTTCATCCTTAGCGTGTTGGTTATTGAATCATCATCCTAAGGTTGATCGTGCTACCTAGTCCTTATTCCCGGTGCACTTTTCAATCAATGAGTTAGGATAGTGTCAATCCTTGCTTGTTTGATCACATCGTCTTGCCTTGAAAAGCAAGATTGTTCTCGAGCTTAGTGACATACCGGTGGTTCATGATTTTCTGAATATCTTCTCGGAAGTATCACCAGGTCGTCACCTGACCGCTATATTGAGTTCGTGATCAAGTTGGTTTATCCCTGTAAACCACCCTTTCTCCAAGAATCTGTGTTGGATACCCCTGAGCTAGTTGGTTAAGCCAAACAACAACTTGGAGAGTTGGAAGATAAAATCTTGCCTGGCTTAGTTCATTTTAAGGGATATCTTTGTGTGTGTGTTGCAGAAAGATGATATCTTCATCGATTGATCCTCGAGACCAGTTGTTGGAGCTATTGTCTTGCCAAAACTTTGATTTGAGTGTGGGCTATTCTAAAATCAAATCAGGACCAACGATGTTCATAATGTTGTCTTACTCATGGATTTTCCTTGAGCATACACCATTATGTCTTTTGGGTCTGACCAATACTATCACCTTGATCACATAGTTATGGAATTCCATCTCCATGGGAATCTGGATGAATTGTTGTTGAGCCCATCGACAACATCCTTATCTCCTCCATGATTTTGTTGAACATTAGGCTAGTGTTGGAAACTTCTATAAGCATTATTTTCATGTCCCGTTCATGAAGCATATGTTCGGATGTAAGAAGTGACTTCCTCAGATTCATGTGCATTTGATGTAAGTTGCCTCCGTGAATTCGATAAAGTCAATGTTGCTTCCTTGGAATCATCCCAAGTTAGTCACACACGTGCAAAGTATACTATGGTTGGTAGATTAATTACCTCCACTCCATATGTATTCCGTAGCACACCAAGCCACTGATTGATTTGTTCAATGAGAAGAAGTTCCTTCTTAAGAGCAAGACTTATGCAAGGACTTCGATATCCTCGATGATGGTTCCCCTCCTGAACTTGGTAGTGTTTTATTATAAGACTACTGTGTGGTCATGCTTGTCTCTGACAACGTGTTCACATGTTGTAGCAGAACCAGCTCATGTTTTGGAGCTTGCTATCGTAGTCCATCCCCTAAGAATCTCGCAACGTCATCTCGTCGATTTGTGTTGCAAACTTTCATTTTTCTCTCTAGACTCGATGAGTCTGGATTATTCCGACACCAACCAGATCTGAATCTCAGGCAGACATGATGGTTGGAACGTTTCCCAAGAACTATAATATTGGTCTCTTTGTAATCCGGTAAGTGGATGTCGTGGCCAACACACCCAACCGGGAGACCTATTATTGTAGTATCTTGTTTGAGGAAGTTGGCCACCTCCCCATAAGGACTTCGTAGGATTTACTCCCTAGTTGTGCCTCGTGGATTTTTGTGTTCCCAAAGTCTGACCTTTTATTTGATGGTCTAGTTACCAAACCATTTCAATGAATGGGATACGCTAGCACATCAAGGAGAACATTAGAAGTGGAGTGCTAAATGTCTCTCGGTCGATCATCCAGATTTTGGTCCCTTGGCCTCGCTAAGGTGAAATCTGAGAAAGTGCTATCCCCTTTTGCATATGCATCGTCCATCACTATTCGTCATGTTAGTATGTTGTGTTGCCAGGATCCCTGACACGGATATTGGTAAAACCTTGATGATTATGCAAATGCTCAAGTTCTTGAGAGCACGCGCAAGCTCTAGGTGTTATCATCGGCACCAACTGGGATTGCTTCCAGTTTCGTCGGTTATGCTATAAATTTTCAACAGTGGAATCACTCTCTATTGTTGAGCCTCTCCCCAGTTACTAGAATCATTCCCAGCATTTGCACCTTGTTCCTAGCTTGCACTGCCATATTGTGCCATCCTACTATGGACTACCCTTCTCAGTAATTACTGATCGGGATCATCCTCAAGGTGGTCCTACCATGGGTTCCATCCATTTCCGGTGATAAGCAAAATCATCCCTTATGTTCTCTTCAACAAGGTAATCCACATCATCCATTCTAGACTGAGTATGCCATTCCAACGAACCCTTTCAAACGATCGTTTGAGAATCTCCTTAGGCTGGTATAGAGAGTTTCAATGATCTATGTATCAAAGGTAATTCTTTTTACCACTTAAGGCGGATATATCTACGAGTCACCATCCCTAAGGTGTCTCGTTGTGGTATCATGGAAACTATTTTCCTCGCTACTTTGAAACCTCATCAAATTGTTTCTTCCGTCCTTCATGATGTGTGTTATGCCTCTCAGCTCAAGAGATGTTCTACATCTCATTCCGTGAGTTGATCTTGTGATCATTAAGATGATCCATCCTTGTAGAGTATCTCTATCCTCGTGTTGGATGAGATCTCAAAAGCAAAGACGTTAAGATCAATTGGAGTACTGAATCAGCATCCTCGAGAAGGACATTTGGATCGTGAAGTTTGAGCTGGCTTAATGTCCCCTTTGTCTTCTTACCTCACGTCTTGAATCTCAGGACGAGATTCTTGTTTAGTGGGGGTGACTTGTCACAGCCCTAGCTTAGTCCTTGCCTGACTCTGCATAGGCATCCATGCATCATGTTTAATTTTAAAGGAACTTGAAATGGGGATTGTTTAAACCCTAGCACCAAATGAATTCAAATAGGCTCAAATAAAATCATTTTCAATAAACCCAAAATGCCCTTTGAAAATGTTCATGATTTCTGATAAAGGTGAAAACCTCTGCCAAAAATGATGAACATATTTCTAGGTTATTCCTGGATTTTTGAATTAAATCATAAAGTATTTGCATTTGGGCATTTAAATGCTAATAAATAGTTTAAATGCTCAAATAGTCATAAACTAAAATGTTTGTTGTTGGTTATATTCCAAACAGTGGCATTGATCAGTTTCATGATTTTTGGGTTTGATTTAGTATTTTTAATAAAGTCACAAAGTTGTAGAAAAATAGAAAACAGGTAATAAAAGAGGGAGAGAGAAATACGTGGCTAACTTACCTGTTCGGCCCAGCACTGCAGCTGGCTGGCCCAGCTGGTGGCCTAGCCCACCAAGCCACCCCCCCTGTCGTCTTCCTCCTTGCCAGGAGGACAGGCGCGTGGCCGACGCACGCCGGCGTCCGCCCGGCCACCTCCTACTTGCCGCTTCGCCTGGATTCTTCGGGAGACGCCACGCGCCCCCCTCGGACCCCTCTCACTCTCCCCCGTCCTCACCCTCTCCCCTGGATCTCTATCTCTCACTCACCCGAACGGGCTCGTCGCCGCCGTTCGTCACCGCCACAACCACAACCACTGCCTTGCCCCGCCGATGCTCTCAGAGGCTCCGCTGCCACCTCTTCTCCCTCCTCTCCGAGCTACACGAGCCAGGACGGCCCCAAGAGGACGCTTGTGGCCTTCTTCCCCGACCACGGCCGCCGGATGCCGCCGTCTGATTCGTCGTCTCCACCGCCTCCCCGAGCACACCGCCCTGCTCTTCGACCTCACCATGAGCCCTTGCCCTTTTCCTCTCTCTCCTCGTGCTCGTCCGCGCCTTCTAACCACCGTAGCTGTCGGAGCCGACAGCTCCTCGCCGCCGCAACTATGGTCGTGCAAGCACGCGCCTGAGCCCACCGCTGCACTCGCTGCACTCCCGCAAGTCGACCACGACCATCCACGGCTCCGGACATGCCCCGCAACACGCAAAGTGTCGTTGGCCGAACTTCGGCCGCCGCCGCGAGTTCGCTTCCGATGAGCTCGGTCCACCCCGGCTGCTTCTGCTTGCCCCGTTAGATGCGCGCGAACGCCAGCTCCCCGTAGAGACTCTCCGCCACTCATTTTGTCGCCTGAGCTGCGATTCCGAGCAACTCTGCCGTCTCTAG
>NC_041391.1:215743082-215761772 GCF_002162155.2 Triticum dicoccoides
CACTGACGTGCGGGCCCGTCTCTGTTAACCTTTAATTAGATTTAGATTAGTGCTAATTAACCCTGACTGTTAGTTTAGACACTGACCAGTGGGCCCACGCCCTAACTAACCTAGATTAGTGCTAACGTAGCACTAACTAACTCTGTTAGTTAGCTGTTACACTGACATGTGGGTCCCAGCGTCAGGTTTGACCTGGGCTAGCGCCTTTGACCTGATGATGTCACCCCGACGTCAGGCTGACGTAGATAATCTTTTCTGGATTTATTTAATTCAGAAATTCCAGAAAATAGTATAAACTTCTAAAATTCATAGAAATTCAACTATAACTCCAAATTAAATATTTTATATATGAAAAATGATCAGAAAAATCCAATCTATCCATCTGTACCATTTTCATGCATGTTAGAGAAACTTAACCTTGCTGTTTAGGTGAAACAAGTTAATGCACTTATATGAGTTCATAGCTTAGGCTTGTATTTGAATCTTTGATTCAAATAAGCTCAAACCACTCTGGTTTTAGTTGCATTAGCCCAGCACACAGCATATTGACATGTCATGAGCATGAATCATATTGTGCATTGCATTGATTGTGTTTCCTTCTGTGGGGCCGGTATTTGTCCCCTCTTGATAGACGTGATACCGACGACGAGATCGATGACACCGATGAAGAGCTATATTATCTTCAGAAGTGCCAGGCAAGCAAAACCCCCTTGTTCATTCCGATACAATCCTACTCTCTCGCTCCTGCTCTCTTTTACTGCATTAGGATAACAACAATTCATCTGTTACTTGCTGCGGTAGGTGAACCCCTTTATCCTCTGCATGACCCGTCATTGCCACAGTAAATAGATGAAACCCACTAGCATGAGTAGGAGTTGTTTGAGCCATGTTGTGCCTACTCATTCATGCTTGTCTGTCATGCCTGCTACTGCTTAGAGTTGAGTCAGGTCTGATTCATCGGAGATGAATCAGAGGTGTGTGAACATGTCCTACTATGTGTGAGCTAAGTGTGTGAACACGATTTGGCAAAAGGTAGCGGTGAGAGGCCATGTAGGAGTACATGGTGGGTTGCCTCATTGAAGCCGTCCTCAGGAACTGATTTCTGTGTTTGTGATCCATGAAACAGCTACTACCATGCATTGGGCCCTGAAATATGACACCGCTTGACTTCTTAATCACCCTTGTCCTCTGTCCAGGAGTTGCAAGTGGTTTCTGGTGTTTGTAGTATGCTGGAGGTCGTGCGCAGCACTGAACGGAGGGGTGGGCTGTGATGCGGTAGGCACGTGGCCGGGTATACCGGGCACCCGTTTGGTGTCGCAGAACCCTATACACATCATTCGGGGCCGTATGTGGAAACCTCGATCGAACTCCCAGCGGATGGAACCTGAATAGGCGATAAACCTGGTCTAGAGACTTGAGTGTTTAGGTAGGTCGTGGTCTACACCCACGTCGGCTTTCGCTTGAAGTCTGTCGAGCACATGTCGTGTGCAGACGCTAAGTGGTGGAAACATGTATGAAGAAGTACACCCCTGCAGGGTTAACATCATCTATTCAAATAGCCGCATCCGCGGTAAAGGACTTCTGGGTTGCCTATAACAATTCATAGACAAGTGAAAGTGGATACTCTAAAATACGCAAGATAAGCGTGAGTTCTATGGATGGCATTCTCGTAGGGAGACGGGAGCGGATCCATAGTGGTGTATTGATATGGTGAATATGTGGACTCGTGTGCGCCACCTCAAAAGAGTTACTTGCAGTCGTAGTTAAGGATAGCCACTAAGTCAAAGCTGGCTTGCTGCAGTTAAACTCCGCCACCCCATTTGTTGATAATGATGCATATGTAGTTAGTTCTGATGTAAGTATTATTGGGTACATTTGTACTCGCGTTTTCCTATTTATGTTTTGCAGAGAGACTTCGGTCTCGTTAGTAGTTCCGCGTGGACTTCGATGTTTAGCTTGTTACCTCAGCTACGATCTTGAGCCCTCGGCAGGATTTGGTAGTTAGTCAGGCTTCTCAGCCTTTTTCATTTGTAGACGTCTGTACTCAGACATGCCAAGCTTCCTCATGTGCTTTGACTTGTATGCTCTGAATGTTGGGTCGTGAGACCCATGTTTCTATTATCTCGCTCCTCGGAGCCTATTGAATTAAATACTTGAGTTGTAGAGTCATGTTGTGATGCCATGTTGTATTTGCACGTATCGAGCATATTGTGTGTATGATATTGAAATGCTTGGTATGTGCGGGATCTGACTATCTAGTTGTTTATCCTTGGTAGCCTCTCTTACCGGGAAATGTCTCCTAGTGCTTCCACTGAGCCTTGGTAGCTTGCTACTGCTCCGGAACACTTAGGCTGGCCGGCATGTGTCCTTATTCATTCCTGTGTCTGTCCCTTCAGGGAAATGTCACGCCGGGTTTACCGGAGTCCTGCTAGCCCTGTTGCTACAGCCCGGATTCACTCGCTGATGACTGACAGGTTCATTGCTGGGTCATGTATGCCTGTCCCTGTAAGTTAGTGCCACTTTGGGTTTACGACTAGCCATGTCAGCCTGGGCTCCTTGTCATATGGATGCTAGCGACACTGTCATATACGTGTGCCAAAAGGCACAAACGGTCCGGGGCCTGGTAAGGCGACACCCGTGGGAATACCGTGCGTGAGGCCACAAAGTGATATGAGGTGTTACATGCTAGATCGGTGTGGCATTGAGTTGGGGTCCTGACATACAACCTTGTAAGCTGAAAAGAAGTTGCAGTGTGCCTGTACAAAGAACTAGCATAAGTTCAGTTACCTGCTTCTCAGAATTTTAGTTAGCCACTTATTGCAAAATTGTTCAATTATGTTGATTGGCTTAATTTAGTTTGCTACTGACTACATAATGCCACAACCTGTTAATCCTATTGTAGACTGCGCCTATCTATGTGTTTGATACTTACTGTTAAGAATTACCTGTTTGCCTTAACTTAAATAGCTACTTGTTTGTTTAACTACTTTGCTGCTGCAACAGCGGGTTACAATGATGTTAATAACTACTTTTCCGCATCCAATTGAAACTCTTTAATTCCTTGTTTGTTTAACTGGTTTGTTGTTATAACTCCCAGTTGATATGTTTTTCTAACTTCAACTTTTCTGAATCCAATCGGAACTTTAATGGCAAAACAGGTTAGCCCAAGATCAAAGAGCAAGGTCCCCATGGACGTTGCATCATCCCACAGCAGTGGCACCGGCCCAATTGTGCATTATGAATTGCCAATTGTTGATGCTCTAGAGGCTAAACTAGTGCTAGAAAGAGATTCTGCTTCTGCACTTAGAGATGAAGTTGACATGTTGAGGAAGCAAACAGCACAATCACAAGCAGTACTCAAGACAACCATTAAATATTGGTGGATTTGAAAACGAAGCAAGCTGAGACTGACCAGATTGTTAAGGTCCTGAAGGAAAAAAGGAAATTAAATTCCTACTTGGTAAATCATAGGTGAAATGTTATTTCCATCGTTGAATAACCTTTGTGTTGTTTGTTCATGTAATCAATCAAACCATTTATTTTAGAGATCATGTAATAATTGTTTTTTGTTTTTTGTTTTTTGGTTTGTAATTTTATTTGAGCACAAGTTTGTATTAATTGATAAGACTCGGAGACATTTCATTTGGATTGCGTGCCAGACCTACAAATATGCCAATCGGGCTGAATGTGCATTCAACACTAATAGAAGTACAGATGGACCATAAGTGGCACGCATCGGAAAGGGCCAAGATGTTGGCTAAAAAAAGGATGTTGTTATAGCAAAAAAAGTATAGCGGCCTGGCTTATGTATGTTAGTTGATATTATTGATCCATATACTCTATAAATGTTTATATGTCTGTTAGTTCTGTACATTCTTGGTTGATTGATTCGATACTTGAATCTCGATACAATTGCTTGTGTACATATCTAAATGGGAGTACACATTATGCTGCGTGTGACATTTGAGTTGGACATGAAGTGTTCCAAATATTCGAATTCACCTTAAACTGGATTCTAGCTTCTGAATTTGAGTATCGGCATTTGTAAACCATATTCATATATGACAGTGGAATACATCTTTGTCGTCCTTTTGAAGATATATAAAAACACATAGAATGATTTATAAAGATTCATATAGGAATACAAAATGGATTCGAATTTAGTTTTCAGGGTAAATGTGGATGCTTATTGTCCCAAAATTCGAAAGGAGCGGCAAAATGTCCACTCCCACGTCGGCTGCCCGAAGCCAAGTGTTTGGGAGATGGAAATTACTGTCTACCCATTACACCGACAATCCATCGGCCCGATTTCCACTTCTCTAAATAGGGGTAGGTTAGTAACTTCAATTAGATGTGCCATGACCGCCTCTGAGCCCATTCCGACACAGTGGGCGTCAAACATGGGCGGCAAAACACATTTGATTCGAGCCCGTCCAAAAGACCTCTGTTTCTCCCTCCATTCCCCATTCAACATGATGGGAGGCAAAACAAACTTGACTCGGCCGAAATTGATGTAGGCAAATATTTTCAATAGGGGTAGGTTTGTTACTTCACTCAGACGTGACACAACCGCCCTACCTGTCAACCCCGTTCATACATCGTGGGCACCAACCATGGGCGCCAACCAGCCTCTCCTCGCCCGAAATCGCTCTGGGCAAATATTGGTGAGATGCGAGATTACCGTCCTATCCCCAACCAACGAGGCGTCCAAATTTTAAATGGGGGCTAAGTTCGTAACTTCCCCATATTTCAGACATGCGCGTCCCAAAAGCATGGTTCCCCCTACCTCTCCCTCCAATTTCCCATTCATACACTGTCCGCACTAGAACACCCCATCCCCACACCAGCCTCCGTCCGCCACCCCATCCATCGCCGCTGTCCTCCACCACATCCATCGCCACCGTCCTCCACCACATCCATCGCCACCGTCCTCCACCATGCCGGAGCGCCTATCAAGACCACGTCGTCCACTGCTAGATATGGACGTTTCTCATCCATGGCGATGGACCAATAGCCTTGCAACGCGTCCTCTCGCTTCATCGGCGCCATCGTCCTCTTTGCCGGGGCCGCTCACACGACCTTCTCTTCCACCGCAATGGGACTTATCCCCCGATGCAGCCATCTACCGTCGCAGGTCTGCTTCAATGCCACCGACAGCCATCGCACCCCCGATGCCTACACGGCGCCACAAGAGAGGTGGTACTTCATATCTCCTCAACTTTTTGATCTCAACCAGAAAATTGATCTTAACTTGGTTACTCTACTTTCTTTTCAGCTCTTAGAATTTAGTTCTTAGTTCGAAGCAAACAATGGATGCTAAATATCATTTCTCTAGTTTGCAGCTTCAAATCTGCCATGGCACAATCATAATACGGTTTAATTGATCATGCTTAGGGTTTAATTGATCATGTTGGTTCCGTGGTGGTTTCTTTAATAGAAGTCGGAGGGGAAACCCTCTTTTGCTAAAAAATATGCTTAGAGTTTCCCCCTTTTATGATCACTATACGATCAGAATAGTGCTTCTTGTCATAATAACACTGCTCCACCCATCAAGCTAAACAAGCTTAGTTGTTCAAATATGAATCTGATATTATTAAAATAGAGTTGTTTAACTGGTCAGCTAAATGTTCCTAAATTAGTTTTGAAAATGCATGTTCACCGCTCGGGTGTGTATCTCTACAGCGTGCCCGCGGTGGGTCGGCCCACCCTGGGATTTTGGGTCGTCCCAGGCCCCGATTCCCTTCTGTTCTATTGTGCGCTTCCGATCTCTACTCGCCCCCAGCCGCCTGCCTTGCCAGTGACTTGCCGTCCCTAGACGGCATGACTCTAGGAGGAGACCCCGGACTAACAGGAGGCCAGGAGCCGCTCGCCCAACAGCGTCACCGCTGCCCGGGCGCGCCGCCGTGCCTACCTTACTAGTCCGTTCAGGGCTCACGTGTGTAGCACCCACCAAGCCAACCCAATTTATCCTAAGATACATCCTCAACACTTAGCAGCCACTCCTCATCACCCATTTTCTAATTGATTCATTACTCATTAGGCAGGACTGTCATTAGGGTTTGTTGTGTGCTCATTGCTACCTACACTTAATGGTTCAGATGTATTTCCGTAATCTTTAGTACCTCTAAAGTTCACATGGTTTTCAAAATTCCAGCCCTCGGAACAGACACTAGTCATTTTGCATTGCTGGTCGTAGTGACATTGACCCAGATTACTACTTCAAGCCAGGTTTTTTGACAATTTTACTTGTCTTTCTTACTCATTCGATATAATATCCAATTATTCACGTCGATTAGTTTCAAACAATAAGTGCTAGACAAACTTCTTCATTCAGATTTTGGACGTTCTCTTACTGCAGTTACAATTCTGCATACTTGTCCTAGTAAGCTCACAAGTAAATGATTGATTCACTACATCTATGCATGCCTTGTCATATTTGTTGTCAATATTCTTTTAGGGGTGGACCACCCTATTTCTAAATACTGGAACCGTAGACATAAGTGAATAGTATTTCTCTATGTGATCTCTTCCATCATGTGTGGGCAACGAACACTGCATTGTATAGCAAGAAAGTGTCATTTCCAGCTTTTACATAGGTTTCGATCTTTTACATGGAATACAATCTGCCTACTTGCTTTGTGTCACACTACCAACACTCCACCCTTGAAGCTAAACATTATGCCACTCATAATTGCTTAGTTTATTTGTTCAAATACGAATTTCATATGATTCTAATGTTCCTACTTCAGTTTTGAAATGTGTGCCTGCTTGTTATAGAGACATAAGGGGTTTGTATTTCTGTGTGTGGTCTGGTTAGCATGGTTGGGGGGTGAACTTTGCATATGCAGGGGTTTATAGGGAGACACTCTTCGAGTTGAATCTGCAATGCATTCCATAGATAATCTGACTACTTTTTATGTTTTCATGAATCTCAGATTCTGAACAGCATCATAATGATTATGAGCTTGCACACATGGAAAGAACAAAGCAGAACAATGCCATGGCTGTCAAACTTGGCATTAAGGGACTGAAATCAAGTCTGGATGCAATGCAATGCAAACGCTCTCCACCTACAGATTCATGCTCAGAATATGATCCTAACAGTGATTCTGAACTAGAGGGAGCCCTAAGTCAATGTAGCTCCCTAGTGGAGGAGTCGGAGGAAGATGCCCTATCTTATTCACCCATCAAGGTACTTGCTCTAACTTTCCAAGGTTACATTGCTCGCACATATCTTGCAACTGATGCTTTGCATTGCTTCTACTTTGTTGAACTGTCATTAACTTAGTTTACACATCGTGTATGTGAATACGCCCTGCCTATCCATTTTCAGTACATATACCATCTGTCATCATACCATATTTATCCATTCAAATGATGTTCTTGTGTATCAGACGTTCAAAAGGAAGAGGGCGATTGTTGATCATGGAGGAGCACAAGCAAAGTATTTGGAAAAGGTAGTGGCACATGATAAATAAAATAGCCCATTAGGCGTAGTTGCAATATCACCTGACCCACAAAAAACCCCAACTCTAGCAGACTCTAGCCCTACTACACTAGTCATTTCTGATGCCCCAACTCAGCAGGCCCCAACTGCAGCAAACAGTATGATTATGCCAGTTGACATAGCACCAGCTCTACGATGCAAAACCCCCATTCCAGCAAAGAGTACACCAAATCCAGTTGCCAAATCCCTTTTCGAACCAGAGAGAGCCCCAATTGCAGCAAATAGAACCCTGTTCCATTTCTTCCCAGTTTAGAAGATAAAGCTTATGTTGTTGTCAGGAACTTTGTGCGCATCTTTCCTTCATGGAAAGATTATACCGCAGACACAGAACAATTTCTAGTCTTCCTCCGCAACTTACGCGTAAGTAATGTACTAATGTTATTCATGGTCATTACTGCATATGTTTCTGCTGACAGAAGACACAAGATTTCATTCTTTTAAATAGGCGAGGAGCAAACTGGATTGTGAAGACGGAGCAAGGATTGGTTGCGCTTTTCAAGCACTCGTTGATGAAGTATCATTCCTATCTGAGGCAAGCGCACTTCGATGGCAAGCCTCTGAACAAAATTTTTGTAAAGTCTCCGGTGCTACATTTATCCGATGCTGACTGGAATAATCTTGTTACACATTGGTCTCGGCTGCAGCGTAAAGTACTGTCTATGATATCACATCACAATTTGAACTACATTTCTGCATTTGCCTTAATGTCTCACTTGTACGAAAACTATTAGCAGAAGAACATTCGTTCTCAAGGGACCACAGAATCTCGCAACTGTATTGCACACTGCATTGCTCCTGTGAGTACCTCTTGCCCTGTATGACCATACTTACCTTCATACTTGTTTGATTATGTAGCATCACTGCACATGTTAGCCTCGTAATCATCCATTTGGTGGACATTATAAGATCCGTATGGACTCTTACATAAATTTAGAATCAACCCAATGCTTTTGAAGAGGTTTAGCTCTGCAGTCCTCTTGTAAGGACTAAATGTGGTCTATCACTGTACTTACATTAACAGCTACTCCCTCCGTCCCATAATATAAGAACGTTTTGTATAGTACACCAGTGTTCAAAACACCCTTGTATTATGGGAAGAGGGATTGGTTCATTGTGTAGCATTCTGCATCTTATCTCCCTCGCCCGCCATTTACTAAAAAAGATCAGATCTATATTTAATCTTACCAACAAGTAGAATACAGAGACAATGCGAGTGGAGAAGTGTAGCCCATTGCTCTTGTCAGTACATTTTGTCCTATAACGCTTGTACTTCCAGGGATTGGTAGTTGATTATGTAGCATCAATCTGCATCTTATCTTCATTATCCTCTATCCCTTCCAGTATTATCATATCTATAATTACTCTCTACAAAATGTAGAGTACAGGCAATGCTTATGAAGAAGATTTTGTGCTGAAATTCTTGAGTTATCCTTCCCTTGACATGGAGAAGGGCATTATAAAGTCGGTGTTAACTGTTAATGTAAGTCAGTCCTTCTAAAGCCTTTATCCTCAACTGCTATTTAATTTGCTCATACTCTCTATCGTTTACTGCTGTTTAGTTTGTTGTTTCTACCAAAATGCATGTTCGCAAGAACCATAAGTTCTAAGTTTTACTTGTAAAACCAAATTCCTTATTCATACCATGCACATTACTTAATACTCCCTATATGTATGCTTGTTTTTGTGGATCTATAATCTATTGTGTGGTGAAGCATCCCACGTTTGCACCTTGTCATCTCCCGTTTTATCTTACTGATGTGGCTGATGATATGAACAACATGCCATGCACATTATCCAAAATAGATACAATGATTTTCTTTGCCCTTCATCTATGCTTGTTATGTTGACATGGTAATCCAGTAGTGTGGTGAAGCTCCTTGCATTATGAACAATGCCAAATTATGCTATTGATATTTTGAACTTAATCTTTATTTTCTAATTTGAAATTTGATGGAATTGACAGCACAGTTGTCATCTTTGTTTATACACGTGCAAAACCTGTCATCTCTCTGCTTTGTTTCAGGGTGATATGCTTGATGGCATGCACAAGTCTGCTAAAAGCTATGAGACAAACCCAACATATATTGCAGCAAAGAAGGCAAAACATCTTGAAGATAGAGAGACAACCCCAAAGTCTTGTCTTGAATAAGTGTTCAAGTTACGTGAGACTAGCAGTCAGACAAGCTCACATAATTCGTTGTCTGAATCAGTTCGACTTCTTCAGTCCCAAGTTCTAGCAGAAAGGCATTCTGCAGCTCAACTTCGACTTGAAGTCCTATCTCTAAGAAAGATTGCGGAGAACACCAATGAGAACCTCATCGCTAAACAGCTACACCTGGAAGCTATGACCGACATGCTAGGCCGGTCTCACAGCCTTGCTCAGCAGCTTGCGTAGTAGTTCCCCCACAAGGCTAACCTTTCTTGAACTGTCTTGGAAGTGGTCTCGGTTCAGTATTATTTTGTTACGATGCAATGGTGCCCAGTTTTTGTAATCTGCTTCTTCGTTGTGCTTTATGATCACTGGTGGCGAACTTCGATGCCCGGTGGATGTAATATACCTTAAATCCTTTATTGTATAGTGTATGTTTATTCTTAGTTACTATGCTGTAATTCCTTTATTGTATAGAGTAGCTTTGTTCTTAATTCCTACTAGTTACTGCCATCATTTGCTCTCAGAAAAAAAAAATCAGATGTACTCGACTGGGCCGAAACATTCGACTCTAACGGGCCTGGTTTTTAGCAGGCCACAATTGGGCTGGCCTGCGTCTTTCTTGGGCCCGAATGATTGGGGCCTTCACACATTACGCCAGGCCCACAACTTACACCGACCTATATTTTAGTTGGGCCTTTTGTCGACCCAGCGCTTAGTTTGGCCCAGGTAGCGTTAGGCCATTAACAGGCTGAATATTGTACTGGCCTATTACGGCCGAGATGAAACCACGTGCCTTTAGCAGGCCAAAATGCATGTTGGGCCTCAATTTTCACTAGTCATCGACGGGCCTTCACTACAAAAAAAGACACATCCGTGACATTTTGGGCCAAACGAAAAAAAAATTGTCATACTTATGACACTTTTATGACGATAATTGTGACAAAACCCGGTATCATCATAGATGTGGTGGGCTCCTACTTCTATGACAAAAAATCATGACATAAAATGGGCTTTTCATCCTGGGCGGGCCGGAGAAGCAGCTACAGGACATTCTTTGGGCCGTCCAGGATGGAAAAACCGTGGGATAAGCGAGGGCGAGGAAAATTTCAGGGAGTTCTCGGTTACGGTGGGTGGTCGGGGACCGAGCGATGTGCGTTTCTCTCGTACACGTACGCGCATGTGTGTGAGGTGTTGGCTCTAACTGATCCCGAGCAAGGTGTTGGGCTCTAACTAAACCCGAGCGATTGCACTGCAGGCTACGCGTTACTGAACCCGAGCAATCGATCGATGGCTGTTAACTGAACCCGATCGAGCGATTCCTTCGCTACTGCTGCTAACTGAAGCCGATCGATGCTGCCTCTGGATGAACAGCGGGCGTTGCCGGGGGGGTTGGATGAACAGTGACCGATGGGGGTGGATGAACAGGACCCCGTGGCGTTGCCTCTGGATGAACAGGACCCCCATCGATCGAGCCAGTTGGGGCTGGATGAACAGGACCCCATGGAGGGCTGGATGAACAGGACGACCCTGTGGAGGGCTGGATGAACAGTTTTTTGGTGGAGGGGTGCCCGTGGAGGGGTGGTTGAACAGTAGCCGGTGGAGTAGCGTGCGCTGGAGGCTGGATGAATAGGAGCCCGTGGAGGCTGGAGGAGGTCGATGGTAGCCCGTGGAGGCTGGAGGAGGTCGACGGTGGAGATGAACAGTATCCCGTGGAGTCACGTTTTGCGGTATGCCACACCCCTGCTGATGAACAGGACCCCCATTTCGACCGTAGCGCTCCAACACAAGTCCGTTTTGTCCGTTTTGCGGTACGCCACACCCCTCCCGATCAACAGGACCCCCGTTTCGACCGTAGGAGGTCCATTTCCTCTGTTTTATGGTACGCGAGACCCCTCCCGATGAACAGGATCCCGTTTCGAACGTGGCCGGTCAAACACAAGGCCGTTTCCTCCGTTCTGCAGTACGCCAGGCCTCGTTTCCATCGCCTGTTCCGTCCAAGCCCTCTCGATGAACACGACGACGCATTCCGTTCCGACCCAGCCGGTTGGCTCCCCATGAACACGACGATGACGTTGTTTCTCCGTTCCGACCCAGCCATGTACACGAGCCCTGGCCGTACGTATGCACGAGTAGGCGTTCGAGACCCCTCCCGTATGTACACATACATGGCCATATTTTCTTTCTTGCACACTGGCCGTTGTACGTACGTGTACATGCTACGTGCGCGCCTCTACTACGACACGTGTGTGCCTCTACATCGACCAGTATATATGTACGTACACATTCGCGACCAGAATGACAATGCTACGTACGCTTCGACCAGGTGGGTCCCGACTGTCAGGCACTTCCTTGCGTGCGAAGATGTAGCTGGTGGGTCCCAGCAGTCAGGGGGCGAAACAGTTTTTTTTGCCTGGACGCACTTCCTTGCGTGCGAAGGTGTAGCTGGTGGGTCCCAGCAGTCAGGGAGAAAGGTTTTTTTGCAAAATACGGTGGCCCGTCCAATGGGTCCCTGCTATCAGGTGGAGGAATAATTATTTTGCGCGTAATAAGGAGGCACTTCCTTGCGGCCGCAGTGGACCCAGCTGTCAGCCTCTCCACGTGCAGTACTCTTCCGATGGAAGTCGTTCCTTGACCACGTTGACAACACCGCGCAGAGAGCACCATGGCGGTAGACGACGGCGAGGCCTAGGAAGGGGACGACGCGGAGCCGGGGAAGACGCGGCAGTGGAAGCCCGCGCAGAGAGGAGTACGAGGGTTCACTGGTTCGGCTACGGTGTGAGGCTGCCGTCGCCGCAGGGCCTGGCCAGCGATGGGAATAGTAGGGGGCGGTGAGGCCTCCGTGGCAGCATAGCCGTCCATGGGAGGCACGAGCATGCGGCACGACCGACGCTGCTTTGGTCGGCTGGAGCAAGAAGACCAGAGGTTGAAGAAGCACTACGGCCGTTGGATGGACATCGTACGGTCACTGGAGCTAGAATCGTTCATATTGACTAAGTTGACAAAGCCCTCCGTTCCCGTCAACTTAGTAGGACCACAAGTCAGCCTCCCACCAAGGTGGGTCCCAGCTAGCCGGGGGAGTATTCATTTTTTGTGCATAATAAGGAGGCACTTCCGGTGGGTCCGAGCTGACAGCGAGGGGGGGGGACATTTTTCTCGCGAAATATGGTGGCCCGTCCGGTGGGTCCCAGCAGTCAGGGGGAAGGGGTAAACATTTTTTTCGCAAAATACTGGTGGCCTGTCCGATGGGTCCCTACTGTCAGGTGGAGGAATGATTATTTTCCACGTAATAAGGAGGCACTTCCTTGCGGCTGCCGTGGACCCAGCTGTCAGCCTCTCCATGTACAGTTCTCTTCCGATGGAAGTCGGTCGTTGACCACATTGACCACGCCGTGCCGAGAGCACCATGGCGGTGGACGACGGCGAGGCCTAGGAAGGGGACGACGTGAAGCCGGCGAAGACGCGGTAGTGGATGCCCACGCGGAGAGGAGTACGAACGTTCACCAGTTCGGCTGCGGTGTGAGGCTGTCATCACCGCAGAATAACAGGGGGTGTGGGTGAGTGGAGGGATGGCCTGGCCGGTGGTGGGAGTAGTATGGGGGCAGTGAGGCCTCCGCAGTAGCACAGCCGGCCACGGGAGGCAGGAGCAGGCGGCACGACCGGCGCTGCTTTGGGCGGCTGGAGCAAGAAGACCAGAGGTTGAAGAAGCACTATGGCCGTTGGATGGAAAGCATACGGTCACTAGAGTATTGACTAAGTTGACAAAGCCCTCCATCCCCGTCAACTTAGTAGGCCCACAAGTCAGCCCAACAATATGGTGGGTTCCAGCTAGCATGGGGGTATTCATTTTTTTTGGGCGTAATAAGGAGGCACTTCCTTGCGTGCGAAGGTATAGCTGGTGGGTCCGACCTGTCAGCGGGGGAACATTTTTTCGCAAAATACAGAGGCCCTTCCTGTGGGTCCTAGCTATCAGGTGGAGGAATCATTATGTTGCGCGTAATAAGGAGGCATTTCCTTGCGTGCGGCCGTGGACCCAGCTGTCAGCCTCTCCATGTACAGTCCACTTCCTATGGATGTCGTTCATTGACCACGTTGACCAGGCCGTGCCGAGAGCAGCAGGGCGATGGACGATGGCGAGGCCTAGGAAGGGAACAACACGGAGCCAGGGAATACTCGGCAGTTGTTTCCCACGCGGAGGAGTACGAGGGTTTACTGGTTCGTCTGCCGTCCCCGGAGAATAACAGCAGGTGTGGGTGATTAGAGGGATGGCTAAGCCAGCGATGGGAGTACGATGGGGCCGTGAGGCCTGCGCGGTAGCATAGCCGGCCGCGGGAGGAGGGAGCAGGCAGTCCTACGGGCGCTTGTTTGAGCGGCTGGAGCATGAAGAGCAGAGATTGAAGAAGCACGACAGCCGTTGGATGGACATCCAACAGTCACTGCTCTCATGTGTTGACTAAGTTGACAGGGCGTTGTGTGTGCGTCAACCCTTTTTTATGAAAGCATACGCGTCAACCTGTAGTAGGCGCACAAGTCAGCCTCAAATCTGTAGAAAACAACATACATCCCATCTGCCATTATTTCTAATAATGTACAGCCCATTTGCTAATTCTTGATAAATTTTTTGGAGCCCATCTTCTTTTTGTTAGCATTACACCCCATATTGTGGTCACGGTTAAAAAGTATACGAAAATTTGCATATTTCGGTGTGGTCAACTGTTTTTAATCCAGAAATATCGATTCACATTCAAACTATTTTGAAAAATAATTTATATAAATATAAAATCCAAATAATTGTCCACGCATAAATCAATGGAATTTAAAATCTTGTAATGAAAAAAAATTGAAACTAATTCCCGGTTAGATGTGTTTTAAAAATGTACAACCCATTTCTGGGCAAACCGAATGAAACTCTCCTAGTCTTGAAAGATTTGCAGCCCAGTAGGGCCGGTAAAAGCAAGTAGGCCTTGTTTGGGTATTTCTTTAAAAAAATAGAACTGGGCTAGCCATTTTCAGCAAGAAAAAAACACAACTGGGCTCATGATGTGGTAAAGATAAATAAAACCTTGGCTAGACGGGCCACAGCCCCCGCACAGCCCCGTTGTTACCCTGATCCATCGCTAAAACTAGTATAAATAACAACTGCTTGTTCCTCAAAAAAACTGCGCGGCCTGCTGGGTCCCTGGTGTCAGCCGCTCGTAGTGTAATTCTCTCGTTTATTGACTATGTTGACAATGGCATGAGCCCCAGATGTCCAACCATTAGGAGAACCATATTTTTGGGCTTGTAATATAGAGGCACTAGCTTGCATACTGCAATGATGCTGGTGGGTCCCTACTATCATCCTCTCCACGTACAATCATCTCCTTGTTCCTCTCGATTGTTGACGACGTTGACAACACAAGAGGGCGGCGCACCACGCATGGAGAGCGAACCAAGGCCGCAAGGCGGAGGACGATGGCGAGGCCTCGGACGAAATGAACAGGAGCCGTGGAAGATGCGCTGGTCCAGTCGCAGACGGAGGGGAGTACGAGGGTTGACTGGTTCGGGCGCGGGTGCGTGTTGGGGCTGATGTTGCCGGAGAATAACAGGACGTGTGGGGGAATAGAGGAGGGACTGGCCAACGTTGGAGGGTATGTATGGTAGGGCGGCGGAGGCGCAGCCAGCCATGCGAGGCGGGAGCAGGCGGAGCCGACGGGGTGGTTTGGTTTGGGCGGCTGGAGGAAGAAGAAGACAAGAGATAGAAGATACACGACAGATGTTGGATGTCAATCCAACGACTGGTAGGCAGAATCGTTTGTTGACTGGCTAGTAAGTCGACACCACCTTGGATAGTCTATTTCCTCGCGGGTCCCAAATGTTAGAATCCAAATCTGTCACGTTCATGTAGCCTTTCCTATGAAAATTTACAGCCCATTTGATGTGCTAGTTCGAAATAAGTTTTTGGGTTCTGGTGGGGGCTAATCACTTGGCTTCTGTAATGCACAATGAGCTCAAGCAGCCGGCGAGAGTGATGTTATTTCCCTTGGTTGGGATTTGTTACAATATTTCACTCTAAATTGAACAAATGGCAAGCCATTTGCCTTGTTTCAAAGAAAATATGACAGTCACAGCCGAGTTGAAAAGGGTAGGAACATCTAACTCCAACTTACAAACTATACAAAAGCACGAGGGTTAATTGTTCATCAGGTTTACAAAAAAACCAGGTTGAAAAGGGCAACAACATCTAACTCTAGCACTGTTTTCGGCAGTCACAGTCAAATGGACCGGTCAGGTCCATACAATGAACATCCTGGGTCATAAAATTTACTGGATTATGACCACAATATGTTGTAAATAGAAGCCCGACACATTCAGAAGCTCTTTTGCCCACCTGAAACTCCTTTTTTTTGCTCTTCGACATACCCATCCGTCAAAACCATGCTGTTGATAAACTTAAGCCTGATGGACAATAGTAACCTTGCTTTCAGCAAGAAGAATGTGACAAATCTAGTGTTTGCACGGTTGGCTACATATCGTTCTAGCGTTATTGTCTTCAATCAAATCTCATGAGAAGTGAGAAAATCCCGATGCTTACGAATCCACCGATTGGTTATAACTTTCTTACCCCGTCATGTTGCCTAAATAAACATGAAGATTGAAAACAGTTAAGGTCTAAAAGAAGAGTGTCGAAAGAGCAACAGCTGAACGGTTAATTCTAGTACACTATATGCGGGCTTCCAGTGTGCGTGAAATTATCACCTTTATATACAACTTCTCCAGACATGGAAAGCATTGCAGCAAGCCAATAATCTTGTTCAGATCAACACTATTCATTTGGATATATAAGATCTTGACAGAATCCAGCACCATTGATAGGCCATCCATGGAGAAACTCTTGATTGAGCATAGAACATAATATTAGTACAAAATGTGTACTCCAAGATGATATATAACTTATGAGCAGAAATTTAAAATGCAGCTTATGGTTACAAGTGTAGATGATAATATAAAGTACCTGAAGAACTGTGGAGCCAAACACCATATTGAAAAGAGCACAAAGATCATGTATTACACCCAAGGTCTCCAGTTTAGGCGCAGAGAGGATGGTTATTTGCAACAATGAATAACAAGAATCAAGGATCAACCTTTGTAGTGAAGGGGCATCTTGGATGATGAGCTGCCTTCCATTAAAAGAAATTTCAATTCTTACAAGGTTAGGCAACTTTATTTGGAGACAACCAATTCTAACTGTGAAAACAAGCACCAAGCACTCCAGGGCAGGGCAACTGGAGTGGATGATGTTGTGCAATGAGGCCTCCGATATACGAACACGCACAAGTGAAAGTTTCTTGAGAAATGGGAGTCGAAGGTTTAGTACCAGATTGTCTGGTAGGTAGCACAGCACAAAGGTGGCGGTGTGGAGAGAGGAGGAAAACCACGATATGGACATCGGTGTTGAGGGCACAAGTTCATGGCGTTCGATATATGGTATGTGATTTCCAGGGGAATAGTAGAACTCAAGCAGCTGTAGTTTTGTAAATTCAGGGGATTTCAGCCAGGTGTCCACCGTGCAGGGCATGGTATGCTTGCTCGGGTAGCATTACGGGATGCAGAGGCTTTAAAGGGAGCCCTGGTGGGAGGAGATGATTGCTCTAGGGATTTCAAAATCATTTAAGAGAGATAGCTGACGACAGTCGAGATTAAGGGGCACGGCGCGCCATAGAGGGCGCCACCGAATTGAGAGGACTTGGGTGCGGCAGCAATCCTTGGTGGGGAGAAGAGAGATGATCTCCCCAAGGACGGCGTCCGGGAGATCGCTGATGCGGTTCACCCGAGATTCTACGGGTTCCTGGGATCCGGAGGGGGCAGGGTCGCCGCTTCTCCCCACGCTGCCGGGTGCGGGATCTACAACAGGCGTTGCCGCTGGTGGGAGCCTCATCTTCTTGGCGCTGGGGTCAGCCGACTCCATTTTCCTTAAGGGCGTTGCATCGCGCTCACGGATTTGAGCAGAGTAACGAATGATGAGCCTAGTTGTAGTGCGAGTGAAGAAGAAGGGGAGCTGGGGGGTTTCTGTAGGAGTGAGGAAGAAGGGGAGCTGGGGTTTTATGTAGGAGTGACGTGAGGAATTTGGGGGTACGAATGGAGCGAGCTGATGATGTGAGGTGGGTGGGAGCAAGGAGGAAGAAGAGCACCCAGGTTTTGGGGGGGCGGTGTGTTGGGTGTGGGTAGCGCCTCTCATTCAGTAAATATATGGGCTTTTGAATTGATTTTACTATTTACTAGTGTGGATGGGCTGTTTTGTCTTGGGCCTAGAGAAACAATTACTACTAGTACAATGGAGACACTCTACAGCTACCCAGAAAAACAATTACTACTAGTACAGTGGAGACACTCTACCGCTTCTGTCTCCTCCTAGGTCATTGAAACGTCTCCCTCTACTGAATGTCGTTATACTTTTGCTCACCGACATGCGGGCCATGAAGTGCGTGGGCCCAAATGCCATCCACCAAATTAGAAGGCAGTATGCAGGCGGAGAGTCACCCCGTTCGTAGCGTGGCAGTAACGAGTCGTCGTATCACAAAACTCCACCTCCCCGCAGTCTAAGTTTGATGGACGAAGCAACCATCATTTCACTCTTCGCTGAATCCCCTTCTCCCTCACCGTCTTCAGGAAAGGCAACACTCACATCTTGAACTGTTCTTCTCTCCCTACGAAGGCAAGGCAAGCGGATCCATGATGTTGGTATATTTTCATTCAGAGAAAAAAAAAGAACTTTTGCAAAGCAGTAACCGATCCTCACTCTCTTTTTTGTTTCATTGTCATTGCGATTGTGTTTTCCTTTCAGTGGTCTCCTAGTATTCGTCAGTTTCATGATGGACCAATGGAGAACCAGGCAAAGATCTGCCGATATTGGAGCAGATGCGGGAGGCTGATCCCCACGAGACAGAGAGCTCCAAGAAGATGGAGGCAGCCACCGAGCCGACCCCAGATACGCTCACTGCCACTACTGAGATGGTCAACGCCCCGTTTGAGGTTACAGCCCCCGTGGCACTGC
>NC_041391.1:215762134-215770800 GCF_002162155.2 Triticum dicoccoides
AATCTCGATTGTGGTTTTTCATCTAAGTATGTGGTGATTAATAATGCAAAATTTTATTAGCTTTGATGCCATGCTATACATGGTGGTTTAAATAACTTGTGTTTCTTATACTAAAAAGTAATTCAGAATTTGTTTCTATTTTAATTAGAGCCCTGATGCAGACAAGGATTGTGTGGTTGTACATGTCACTTTCTATGAGGCGGATGACATGAATATACGCACTGGGAAAACAGTGTTCTTAGGCTGTTGGATCCTCGAAGCCATTTGCGGTTATACCAATGAAGAGTTGTATTCTAGCCACACTGTTGTCAGGCGTGTTGTCCAGGGTGTACTGAAGCACAAGAAGTTCAAAGCCACTCCTTCGTTTGTGAGGCATACTGTTCTTGTCAAGCTTACACAGGAAGATTACGTGGCGTGCCTCCACAAAAAAGTTTATCAGTGGCAAGGCCACAAGGTTGTCTTCATGAAGGTTTATAGGATTGAGCTACTGCGGGACGTCCTCGATGATGTTCATGGCAAGGTTTGCCTTGTGTCCAGCCCAGATTAGATCGAGGCATGAAATAGTTGCCCCAGCTAGTGTTTAATAGTACTTTGGATTGTGTCTAATTATCCGAACCTTGCCTGTTATCAACCCCTCTGGGGCTAGTACTCTGTTTGAATCTGTCTATAGGAACTGCTACTACTTTTGTGTGCCTGTGAATCATGTGAGAACCATCGTAATTGTTGCCGAAACAGATGCATCCTCACTAGTTTTTTCATGAATATGGCATAGTAAGACATAAGTTGTCACGGTTTATCATATGAGAAGTGTGTGTTTTGATGAAATAGAGCACTCGTTCGAGAACTGTGCACCGACATATACATAGGTACTTGTAAACACTGTTGGTGTTACCCCACTTGTAAGCGGTTGTGCAAAACACGGCACATTGGCTCAGCTCGCTTCAACACTAGGCTATCGACCAGCTAACAATCGACAATCCGTTGTCTGAAAAATAAGCAACTATGTATCATGTCTAACATATAAGAAACTATGTATCTTGTTACGGTGGTTCATGTAGTTAACTGAGGCCACAATGTAAATTCCAAACGTTCACATGCTATTTCAGCGCTCATGTGGAACACTCACATTAAACTCGTCTTCATAAAAAACTTGAAAAGCATAAGTTAAGAAATTTTATACATCTCAATGATTCATAGAACGTAACAAACATATACTAGTTCACAGCAAAAGACAAAGTTGAGAGAAGGTTTACAAATTAGGAAAACAACAAGCAAGGCTTCTCTGAGCAAAGGGCCTCCCGGCAGGCTGAAATTTCCTGGAGTTCACTCTGATTTTTCTTGTTGCCACCATCCAGGGTTAGGTTCTCTCATTCCAGAGTAACCAATTATAATTGTGGTCTCAGCTGGAATGCTGAACTGAACCATGCAGTGTACTAACCAGGTGAAATTCTTGTGCATTCCACTAAATTTAAGCACCACTATTTGCAGAAATAAGCAGACCACAATGCCTCTTGTACACGCACCTATCCAAAAAACCGCCGTGCAGTCGTGCCAGCTAGTCCTCGGTCCATGGATGAACTGGTAGAAAGTGCATTCCGGACTAGGATGCAGTTGTTTTCGCTCATCCCTGCACTACAATCAGGAAGTAAAACGTACGAATCAGCTTCTTTTAGATTGCGTTGGTCATTCTACCTTAGTTACTACCAATGTAGGAATACCTTGAAGACTGGAGGTTAGACGACGACAACGAGGGATAGCCATATCATTTTGCGCAGTTGTACTAAAACTGAGGTGTGTGCTTTTGATTGCACGGGTAGAAACGATACGGAGAAAGACATCCCGAAACGATATGGAGACAGACATCCCTGTTTGCGCAAATATGAAATATGGTTATTTAAACAGTGACAGATATTTGCAGTGGCGTATGATTAACATCAGCATCTATTGTGTTATAATTGGCACTAGATTGACAGTATGAAGAGTCCTTAAGTAAGTAGCATCACATCACATCAACAATGCCACTAGATTAACATGCAGAACAATAGCATTAGTATTACTGCCATGAGAGTAGCACATGGTCAGTAAATGTGCAATCAAATTTGTGCAGTTCCACTGGGATGAAGCAATGTTAGCGGTGTGAGATTTAAGTATAACTGCAAAAACACAATTCATGGGAAATAAAGCAAGACAGAAGCACTTCATAAAATGGTGGTGGCATTGCTTCAATTTATCGACGGCACTAGACCATTACTTATAGTGACATTAGGTGGCATTGCTTAATGCTTCATGTGATTCTACATTAACGGTAGCGATATGGGCGTAGGGACAGTAGGGCATAAAGTGGTGAAGCAGATGTGGCTGCCGAGAGCGGCAAACACTCCGGCAACATGTCTGCATTTGTCCCATTTTTTATCTCCTCGGCGACATTTCCTATGTGAGCACAAGAAATCTAGACCTGCTCATTCTCATTTGCATTGTCCCCCAACACCCGTCACTTTCTTTCCTTTCTCAACCAAGAGATAGGTCCACTTCCCCCCACCCTTCGCCATCCACCATGCTTTCTTCGTATTTTCAACCAAGAGACTGGTTGGGTAGCCAGTATCTACTACTTTCCCCCTTTTCCTCTTAGAACCAAGTCCTAGATTCATGCTACAGCTTTCCCACTTTCTTCCCTATTTGAACCAACTCTTAGAGTCGACTGTATGAACTAGCTTTACCTCTAATAATAGTAAAAGTCTAGGTGGCTTTGGAACAGCGGACGGAAGTAGAAGAAGATCCACACGAAGGGAGCTGGGGCAGTAGAGCAAGGCAGGTGTTCTGTTTTGAAGGAATATATACCTGAGGATCGTCAGCATGTGGCAAAGATGGCGTTGGAGGACGCATCTTGGCCATAATGCCGCAGGGAGGAAGAAGGGGTTGGAGGCCCTCCCGAGCCGGCGCTCTCTCGGAGAGAACGGCACCGCCGCCGATCGGGACGCGCGGGCAGCCGTTGGTCTCCTCCCTTGCCACCGATGACAGCGTGAACAATGCACCTACACCCCTGCCCCGGTCAAGGTTGTTCGGCCGGATTTGTGACCAGCCGTGAGCTGAGAGAGAGTGTGGCCACCTATGTCTTGCTTAGATCTGGAGAGCATGAGAGAGTGAACGAGAGGAACCCTAGTAAAGCATGCGCTAAGGCTCCTGCTTATATATATAGTGGAGTGATTTTTTTGTACCGACTTCAAAAAATGCGCTCCTACATGTACCCGCGAGTGGGTGTGAGAGAACTAGTGCGTGCGTGCACCGCTTCTCTTCGTGAGAGTACAATATACTATGCACAAAGAATGTTCACCGCAAGAGTAATAGTATAAGTGTGTGACGTGTGAGCTAAAACAAAATGTGCGCGACGTCTTTTGTTTTTTAGAAGTTCTGAGGGTAGGGTGTGAAGAGAACATATGTGCGTGACGTCTACCTGCAGATAGACGGTGGGTGCGACATGCGAGTCTGCGAGAGGACTCGGGAGAGTCGTGACTTGTGAGGGTGCGTGTGCGTGAGAGAGAGGGGGGCATGTATCAATGCAATGCATGTGTCCGTAAATCATTATTCGAAAAACATTCGCCACAAGCCTTTTCCTGACGAACGTCGTAAAAACCGTTAGATCGGCATCCGACAGTGTCAGTTTTTCCATGTCATTTAACAGAACAGCCACTCCTCCTACACACAAATCTTCCACGTGAGTGTTAGCAACTGCCGTATGCTCCCTCCGTTCCGAAATGCAGTGCATATAGCTTTATTGAAAATTCGAACCTCGCAAACTTTTACCGAGTTTTCGTGTACCAAATTGCACATGTAGAATACCCTATTTATATCATTTCATTCATCTTCGAGAGGTAACTATAAATATGGGGGAGGAGTCTACAAAGAAAGACCATCGTATCACCCGCAGCAATTTCAACCATCCTTTGATGTCGAGGAATATCATAGGAACTCTATATGATATGATTTTTATAGGATTTTTTCCTTTAGAGCCAATTGGTTCATAGGAATAGATTCATATACTCCACATTTCAAAGGAAATAAACATGATATCATTTCTATAGCTTTAGAGCCACTTGGTTCATATGAATGGATTCCTATACTCCCTTAATTTCAAAGGAAAATAAACATTAGCATATATTCAATATAAAAGTTCCTATGATATGAACCAAATTACATCTCTTTTCTAATCCCTCCTCATAGGAATTGAGATACATGCCATCTCTAGATTCAATAGAAAAGTTCCTATGATGTGAACCAAATGACATCTCTTTTGCAATCCCTACTCATAGGAATTGAGATGCTCCATGTCATATCTTTCCCTACAACTTCCATGTATACATCTTCTATTCCTAAATAGATAGTACAACCCACTAGTAGCTTTTTTCCAAAACATGCAACTATGGCACAAGAACTATATAGTGTGCCAATAACTTTGAAAGATGGTTGCTGGATGAAGCTAATTCGACAGTGTAGAGATAGGCAAATCCGAGCACTACTGGTCATTGGATATCATCAACATTCCACCAGATCTGCCACATGTACAATTTGGAAGACTCCATGGTTGAACTTAAGCATAATGCGCAAACCTCAAAACACAAGCACTTCTCCTTTGTTCTAGAATCTTCTGTATCATAATTGATTATTATTTTCTAAATGAACTGTCATTATTTGTTTTTTACTTTACGCTTTATAATGCACAACCCCATGAATCTTAACATTTTTATAAAACTAATTGATTTTGAATGAGATGAACTATAAGAACTAAACGAACATCTACATGATGCATATATGACTCAAAGCTTTACATGCTATAGTGTGTATTTATTCATAATTTGGTTTTGAAATATCATGCGTTCAATGCATGTGTACCTTACTAGTTTTGAGTAGAGTAGCAAATTTCACGCGGCCCCGGGTATATCAAAATGAAGGGCCCATGCATCATTGCCTTTCGGTCGAACCTACGTCCACAATTTTCTGTACGTACTATATCTCCACTGGTCCCCAAACCCAAAATGTTGCCTTGTTCCCGTAAAACCAAGCGGTCCACACATATTTAAGGCGTCGACTCGAACCCGTTTTGTGACACCCCAAAAATTTGGCCTTGTTTTATTTAAAATTTTGCCAGGAATTAAAACTTTGGATTTCTGAGCTCCATTTTGATTTTTTTTTATCATTTCCTTCCCTGTTATGATGAGTTTTTCCCAGAGAGAAAACTTTTCAATTATGTTGTTGGACTTGTTTAACCTCTCAAGAAAAACTTTGATGTTATCAGTGTAACTAATTAAATAATTAAATTGCTTGATCTTTACTTTCTTGAAAATAGTTTTTTTTTCTTTTTCAAGGTTAAATGGCCATATTTGAACTACAACCATTTGATAGATTCACTTAAAATTTCCACAAAAATTTGGAGATGTGATGTGATGTTTTTAAATCACTATTATGCAAAAATATATTTCATTCATAAAATATTTTGAGCCCTGCACTCATTTTTCTTCTTTGGTCCAGAGTGCATTTTGCACTACAACCTATTTAGATATTTCTTTAAAACTTCTACCAAAATTAAGGGAGGTTAGTAGGAGTATTGTTTCACTTTGTGCAAAAACCTATTTATGTTCTTTGAAAAATTTGAGTTGACCAACCTCATTTCCATTCTGGTCCAATTTGAGGATTTGTACAGCAACCACCATTTTAGTTGCTCCTATACCCTTGATTATTTCTCCTACTTGTAGTCCCCCATGTTAAACCCTTAAGTCCAAGAGCATGCACCTTTTGGATCATTTTTGATTCATGAAATAATGTCATTTATTTCCTGTCCAGAATTGGGGTTTTGTAAAACTTGCACTAGCAAGTTTCCCCTTTTGTCCAACTAACCACACCACCCTCTTATTCTTCTAAAGAGACCCCCATCTGGAGTTTTTGGCCACTCCAAGAAATGCCTAAGTGCCCTTGGCATTTGGTCAAACACCTGGTGTGCCTGATCAGTTTTGACATGATTTTTTGTTTTGCATTGTGACCTTGCACCTTTGATCAAACCAGCATATCCACTAGGCTCCCCGTTCCTCCTAACCTAGGTCTGTTAATTGCCAGCCTCGACCGCGACCTCTAGCGTGCTCCGACATAGTGTCGAACACGTCTCGTGCACGCCCGGAGCGCGAGCAGAGCGCGCGTATTGCAGCCACGCACCCGAGCCGACACGCCAGCCCCACGGCTTTGGCTCGCTCTGCAGCACCACGCCACGCGCTCCCCTCCTCGCAGCAACGCGCCAAGCAGCCCCCGCCGCGCCCGGCAGGCCAAGAGCTAGCCGCCGCCGCCGCCCGACAACCCTGCGCCGTGCAGCGCCGCCCAAGCCACCCCGGCTCGCCACCTGGCCCCTGGAGCAGTGCCCTCTCGTCCTCTAGCTCTTGCCGTCATCCCCAGCCGCGCCACGTTGCCCTGCAAGCTACAGCGAGGCGGTTCGCCGGAGAGCTTATTCGGCCGCCGCGGAACCGACCTCGACGGGCTATAAGAGGAGGCCCCGAGCCACCCCGGGCACGCAGGAAGCCTTAGAGTGCTCCCCTAGTCCTCCCATGGCAGCCAATCGACTCGGGGGAGGTCTTCATCCCCATCTCCGGCAACGGCGGCCGCCACCACTGCCCCGGCCAATTCGGCACCACCAGGGCCTCCCACTCTTCGTTCTCTCCACCAAGAACCCCCTCATCCTCCCGTAAACCTTCCCCCTACTCCATTTCGATCGAGAACCACCGCCGCCCCGAAACCACTTTGCACCGAAACCTCCCTCCGCCGCGAAGCTCACCGCCGACGACTTCTTCCACCATTGTCGACCCCTCGACCACCGGGAGAAACGCCCCAGCCATGCGGATCCATCCCCGCCCTCCAGAGGCCGCGAGGAGCCGCCGCTCGCCGGCGTTGGTCGCCGGAGTCCCGCCTCCGCTCGGGACAGAGGAAGAAGGAGGAGGGCGGACTGGTCAAACCTGACCAGTGGGCCAGGCGGGCCCACTGTCAGTGACCCTGCGCATATCCACGTCGGTTAAGTGAAGACGTATTAACCCCAGTACGTCTCCCGTTTTCGAAGACGTATTCTGCCGAAACGTTTTCTTTTCTGTTTTATTTTAAAAACAGATTTTGACCAGAACTTTGACTGGCTATAACTTTTTAAATATAAATCCAAATGAGTTGATTCTTTTTCCTACCATCTTCAAATTTGGTCTAGTTTATTTTAAGATTTATTTGAAAAAATTTCAAACAACTTTTTGGTTCTGTTTTTGAAATATGTGTTAATTCAAATATATTTTTAAATAGGATTTTGGGAGAGAGAAGAAACTTCCAAAAGTTTTGGAGTGCGCCCTGCCTTTCCACACATTGAAGGCAAGCATTCTGAATCCCGGCATAATATTTTTGGTGTGATCGTTGATGCATTTATAACACCACCGCATTTCGAAGGACTTGTTATTTCATGTGATATGATCATATGCCTGGGTGCATGTTATTGATTTCCATGCTGTTGAAAATGGACACACTTGTGATGATAATCACCCTCATGAGCTTTACATGCTTACCGGCAGGAACCCGGGAAAACCTCTGCCTTGGGTAGGTATGAGTTTATCACCGGACTCCGTCGGGACGGTTCTGTCTGGTATGGCATGGTAAGGTGATATGAGTGGTGACTCTGTTTGATGAAATATATTTGTCATGCTAATCATGCAGGGAATACTTGAACCTCCTGAGTCGGCCGTAGATCGAGTCTTGTTCCAGTAACCCCCATACTTGTTTCGTACTACCACTCGTCTCTACAGCAAGTAGAGTACGGTTCAGTAAGTTGTCAACCTCTTTCTAGCACACACCGTACAGAGAGGCCATGGTGGAAGATACTGGTTGTAACTGGTAGGCAGGCCACCTGGTCCGGGAGCATGGGTGTTTCCGGTTGGGACCGAGAGGGGAGGCCACCCCTTAGAACGCGCGATATAAATTCGATCCCATGCTACGCGAGGTTGTAGCCTCCCCACTTAGAGTTTGCTTAACAGGTGTCGTGGGTGATTCCAGACACGTGTGTGATAAGCTGGTGTGTGCAAGTTAGGTGTGTTTTCAACAAAAAGACCGTAGATGGAATTAGTCCCGATGGACTAAAGAAATTTGTTACTCGTGGGTAAAGAGTACACCCTCTGCAGAGAATAAACCTATTCGAATAGCCGTGTCCATGGTTAAGGATTACAGTCTGGGATGGGTCAAGTATCGGTCTTAATGTCGGTCTTCGGAGGTGAAACTGTTAACCAGAAAAATGGAATTACTACCCGTGACTTGTGATACCTGTGATGATTATTATTATTGTTGACTAACCCGTGATATTATTGTTATTACCGAATATCTCTGGGATGGTTCTACCTCCGGGATATTCATTATGATTATTTCTTTTAAAGCCCTTTAGGTGGCGTCGCTCAGACGCCCGACTGTGGCATTTCTTTTAAAGCCCTTTAGGTGGCGTCGCTCAGACGCCCGACTATGGCATTTCTTTTAAAGCCCTTTATGTGGCGTCGCTCAGACGCCCGACTGTGGCATTTCTTTTAAAGCCCTTTAGGTGGCGTCGCTCAGATGCCCGACTGTGGCATTTCTTTTAAAGCCCTTTAGGTGGCGTCGCTCAGATGCCCGACTGT
>NC_041391.1:215771106-215786546 GCF_002162155.2 Triticum dicoccoides
TGTGGCATTTCTTTTAAAGCCCTTTATGTGGCGTCGCTCAGACGCCCGACTGTGGCATTTCTTTTAAAGCCCTTTAGGTGGCGTCGCTTAGACGCCCGACTGTGGCATTTCTTTTAAAAGCCCTTTACGTGGCGTCGCTCAGACGCCCGACTGTGGCATTTTCTTTTAAAGCCCTTTATGTGGCATCGCTCTGACGCCCGACTGTGGCATTACTTGATTATTTGTTTCATAGTTTTTATACTACCATGTTATTACAATTTTATAAATAACTTGCTTGCACGCATCAGAATTTCATTTATCTATTGTGACTGATGTCATGAGCATAAAATATTTTTAGCACATCATTGTTATATTATACCTGTGTTCATAATGTTTGCGAGTACATTCAAAGTACTCACTGGCTTGTCCCTGGCTATTGTCTTGGCCAGATTTTCTTGCACGGAGAGGAGTGACGCGATGACAGCCCCGGAACCTAAGCAATGGAGATAGCAGCCTCGCGAAGATAGGAGTTAACCTGGTCAGCTGTTCCCGTGGGAAATGGAGTCCCATAGACACTGATGTTTCACAACCCGCTTCCGCCATCAACCACTAGAAACCATTTGTTGTACTCACAGGCCAGAATGGTCTTGTACTACATGCATATTTTGTATTTTGCTTGGAATTTCTGTATCAAGTTGGAGCCTCATCAGCTAACAGTAATCCTGGGGCTGATGAGCACGACGGTCTTTTCTGGAAATTTATTACCCGGAAAAACCGGTCGTGACAGGCTTGGTACCAGAGCCAGGCTGACCATTGGCTAATCCTATCTTAGCCGGTCAATAAACTTAGGCAAACCAACCCACCAGACCTGAGCCAAACCCCAGCCAAGCTTCTCGTGCAAGATAGCCACACAGTGACCCAACACCTTTTGGCAGTCGGTGCCCAACTTATCAACCGAACCTGTCGCTCATGCGCCAGTGACCGGCCCCTAAATAATCCTTTCTCGCAAGCGTTCGAAGGAAGATTCCGTCCCCTTTTTCCTATAAAAAGGGCGCACTAACACCAAACCAGCACCGCACAGCCGCTACCCCAAACCAAGCCACAATGCCTGGCCCTGTCGTGCACAACGAAACCACAGCAACCAACCTTGGAGGTTTTGTGACCATCCTCGCAAACCTCACCCGTCGTGCCTACGCGTTAGAGGAGCCACCAGAATATGTTGTGTATCAAGGACCCATGAGCGGTGAAGATCGCCAATTCTGGGCCACTGTGCACATTTACGGTAGGAGTCTAGCACCCGAGCGTCCCTACCGGTTCACCGGAAGGACAACTTCCTTTGAGCCACAAGCCATCCAGCTAGCCGCTCGAGAGGCTATAGTTCATCTCAGGCACTTGTCGCCCAGAGTTAAATGTCGCTCGTTCCACTACTACCCCAGACGAGAAGGGTATGGTAGACCACCCCAAGTCGCCAATGGAGACCACGAGACGGACCCCGCATTGTTGCACCTAGTGCGCTATGTAAGTGCACTAGAGGCACTGTTCGACCAGATCACCATTGATCTAATAGCAGCTCGTGGAGAGCTGGTTCGTCGAGCCCCAGCGAGAGAAGAAAACGAGCCCAACACCAACAACCCAGTCGTGCTGTTTGGACAACCGATCCAGACCCCGAGATCGGCCCCAACCATCGGCCAAGGTGCTGCGATAACCCCAGAGGTGCTTCGTCGCATTTTGGGAGCACACTCCAACGGGGTTGTGGCCAACAATCCCCGTGATGGTCATTTTCACTACCCCGACCCTGCAGTTCCTCCGCCATCTCCGACTAATCCCGGCAGAGAGACACGTGGATAAACCTCGGCATCCACCAGGCATGCCCGTTTAGACATAAACGAAGTAGACTGAGCAGTATGAGTAGCACCAAGTTTCAATGTATCATCGCTTTGTAATCATGCGACCGCGTATATTAACGCAGCCTGTCTTTGTGCCTCTGTTTTAATTATAGCCTTGCATGTTTGGTCAGCGCATAGCTGCATATTCTTCCGGGCACAACTACCAAAACCAACCCGACGACAATCACAGTAACACATCTCTTTATGAGATATGTGTATCTCTGACACTGACCTGACCTTGGGAGCCAAGCTGGCAAATTTATTACCTTTCACCACGGTAAAAATGATCCAGCTCCATTGCTATATAAAGGCCACCTTGTGACCTTACCCATCTACCCCCACCTTGTGCACAACACTCACGCTTTTTTCTGTCATGCCGAACCCCAGCATTCATCTGAGAACCCCAGATGCAACACCAGGTAGCTTTGTCAAAATATTGTGGGATTTTACCCGCAGTACCATGGGTTCAACCCAGCCACCCCAGTACGAGCTGTTCAAATCAAGGATCACCCCATCCACCTCGGAATATTGGGCAGCAGTGCACATTCCTCCTGTAGACCCCAACCAAGATCCAATAGAAGTTTCCTTCGTGGGGAAATCTATGCCAACCCCACACCTGGCCATAGAAGCTGCTGCGAAAGAAGCAATTGCTCGTCTTCTATCCGCAGTACCCTATGCCCGCGAACGAGGATATTATTACTTTCCGAGCCGTGCAGCACCCGGAGAAGTAACATCTTTTCCCGGTGGACGTATTGAGAGAGACCCAGTTCTGGCCAACCTTATCCAGTACATCATTGCTCAAGAGCATTTAAACCAGCGAGTGATGGATTATCTCCAGAGCCTCGCAGATTTAAATCCTCAGGTTGCCATCGGTAGACCACTGAGACCCGACACGGAGAGACGCATACATCGACTGGTCAATCCACTTCCTCCAATAGAAGAAGAATGTATCCCTTTACCAGAGACATTTTATCAGGACCCCGTCCAGTTACCGTTTTCATTTTAGACGTCACTACTGTATTTGTTCTTTGCAGCATTTATTTATGTGTGTGACTTATGCGTGATACCCTGAGGTTGTACGACGAGTCAATTAATTGGCTTCTACTAATGTGTGTAGTTTTTGTTGTGGTTTATGCTCCCTTAAATTAACTGTTTTTCCCTCGCGAAATCCTGGAGTGAGATTTCTTTTCCCTAAATTGCTACACCTGCCACTTCACGACATGGATTAATTAATTTCACACAGCACCACGAGCAGACTCACAGCCATAATCATACGGACGCGTACACTGTTTGCAAAACTTTGCAACGGTGTTACATCCAGCTAATCATCCCCTAACAACAGTTAGCACCCGACGCACTCCATCTACTCTTCATGATCACCACCACCGCGGAGAGCCAACACCCGAGCCGTAGCATCGCAATACTCGTCGAAGATCATCGCGCACAGGAGCACAGAGAGCCCCAGCAGCGTCGCCAGCCCTCCGCATATCAGGATCACAAACCAGTCCGGCATCGCCTCCGCCATTAGAGCCTCGACCGAGCTTCTGTAAGCAGTAGCGGAGAAAGAAGGAGGAGGAGAAGTGAGGCCAGATGTGAGGAAAGAAGAGAGAGGCACCCCGACCATTTTTATAGCTCGAGCTCGGTGTACGGTGGGCGAAGTCCACCAACGCCGCTCGTCGCCGATCGCCGGTATTCGGAGTCGAATCCGCGAGCAGTGCCGACAGCGCGCTGGCCCGCGAGGTGAGTGCACGCTGCACCGGCAGCTAGCACGCCGCGCACTACCACGGTACGGCCTAGATGCCCTACGCATTAGGCATCGCCGGTGGAGAAAGCGCGAGAAAGCGCGCGGGAGAGAGGAGGAAGAGAGAGCCAGAGGTAGAAGGAAGAGCCAGTGGGAGAGAAGAGGCTGACAGTGGGCCCCGGGTCCACCTGTCGGCCAGAGAGAGCACTGTGCTCTCGGGTACGACCAGCGTATATTTAAATTTAGAAGATTATTCTAAATTTTTATCCAGCGTAGAAATCGCCCGTTTTTGTCTCGGACCGTAGACTTTTCCACGCAGCACCAGTATTCACACTGTGGTTTTTCACCACTTATTGCCCTCTCACTGTAGCTACATCTTTATTGCGTAAAATATTCTCTTAACACAGCTTTTAACAAATCTCGAGGACGAGATTTTTCTTAAGGGGGATAGTATCTGTGACACCCCAAAAATTTGGCCTTGTTTTATTTAAAATTTTGCCAGGAATTAAAACTTTGGATTTCTGAGCTCCATTTTGATTTTTTTTATCATTTCCTTCCCTGTTATGATGAGTTTTTCCCAGAGAGAAAACTTTTCAATTATGTTGTTGGACTTGTTTAACCTCTCAAGAAAAACTTTGATGTTATCAGTGTAACTAATTAAATAATTAAATTGCTTGATCTTTACTTTCTTGAAAATAGTTTTTTTTTCTTTTTCAAGGTTAAATGGCCATATTTGAACTACAACCATTTGATAGATTCACTTAAAATTTCCACAAAAATTTGGAGATGTGATGTGATGTTTTTAAATCACTATTATGCAAAAATATATTTCATTCATAAAATATTTTGAGCCCTGCACTCATTTTTCTTCTTTGGTCCAGAGTGCATTTTGCACTACAACCTATTTAGATATTTCTTTAAAACTTCTACCAAAATTAAGGGAGGTCAGTAGGAGCCTATTGTTTCACTTTGTGCAAAAACCTATTTATGTTCTTTGAAAAATTTGAGTGGACCAACCTCATTTCCATTCTGGTCCAATTTGAGGATTTGTACAGCAACCACCATTTTAGTTGCTCCTATACCCTTGATTATTTCTCCTACTTGTAGTCCCCCATGTTAAACCCTTAAGTCCAAGAGCATGCACCTTTTGGATCATTTTTGATTCATAAAATAATGTCATTTATTTCCTGTCCAGAATTGGGGTTTTGTAAAACTTGCACTAGCAAGTTTCCCCTTTTGTCCAACTAACCACACCACCCTCTTATTCTTCTAAAGAGACCCCCATCTGGAGTTTTTGGCCACTCCAAGAAATGCCTAAGTGCCCTTGGCATTTGGTCAAACACCTGGTGTGCCTGATCAGTTTTGACATGATTTTTTGTTTTGCACTGTGACCTTGCACCTTTGATCTAACCAGCATGTCCACTAGGCTCCCCGTTCCTCCTAACCTAGGTCTGTTAATTGCCAGCCTCGACCGCGACCTCTAGCGTGCTCCGACATAGTGTCGAACACGTCCCGTGCACGCCCGGAGCGCGAGCAGAGCGCGCGTATTGCAGCCACGCACCCGAGCCGACACGCCGGCCCCACGGCTTTGGCTCGCTCTGCAGCACCACGCCACGCGCTCCCCTCCTCGCAGCAACGCACCAAGCAGCCCCCGCCGCGCCCGGCAGGCCAAGAGCTAGCCGCCGCCGCCGCCCGACAACCCTGCGCCGTGCAGCGCCGCCCAAGCCACCCCGGCTCGCCACCTGGCCCCTGGAGCAGTGCCCTCTCGTCCTCTAGCTCTTGCCGTCATCCCCAGCCGCGCCACGTTGCCCTGCAAGCTACAGCGAGGCGGTTCGCCGGAGAGCTTATCCGGCCGCCGCGGAACCGACCTCGACGGGCTAGAAGAGGAGGCCCCGAGCCACCCCGGGCATGCAGGAAGCCTTAGAGTGCTCCCCTAGTCCTCCCATGGCAGCCAATCGACTCGGGGGAGGTCTTCATCCCCATCTCCGGCAATGGCGGCCGCCACCACTGCCCCGGCCAATTCGGCACCACCAGGGCCTCCCACTCTTCATTCTCTCCACCAAGAACCCCCTCATCCTCCCGTAAACCTTCCCCCTACTCCATTTCGATCGAGAACCACCGCCGCCCCGAAACCACTTTGCACCGAAACCTCCCTCCGACGCGAAGCTCACCGCCGATGACTTCTTCCACCACTGTCGACCCCTCGACCACCGGGAGAAACGTCCCAGCCGTGCGGATCCATCCCCGCCCTCCAGAGGCCGCGAGGAGCCGCCGCTCGCCGGCGTTGGTCGCCGGAGTCCCGCCTCCGCTCGGGACAGAGGAAGAAGGAGGAGGGCGGACTGGTCAAACCTGACCAGTGGGCCAGGCGGGCCCACTGTCAGTGACCCTGCGCATATCCACGTCGGTTAAGTGAAGACGTATTAACCCCAGTACGTCTCCCGTTTTCGAAGACGTATTCTGCCGAAACGTTTTCTTTTCTGTTTTATTTTAAAAACAGATTTTGACCAGAACTTTGACTGGCTATAACTTTTTAAATATAAATCCAAATGAGTTGATTCTTTTTCCTACCATCTTCAAATTTGGTCTAGTTTATTTTAAGATTTATTTGAAAAAATTTCAAACAACTTTTTGGTTCTGTTTTTGAAATATGTGTTAATTCAAATATATTTTTAAATAGGATTTTGGGAGAGAGAAGAAACTTTCAAAAGTTTTGGAGTGCGCCCTGCCTTTCCACACATTGAAGGCAAGCATTCTGAATCCCGGCATAATATTTTTGGTGTGATCGTTGATGCATTTATAACACCACCGCATTTCGAAGGACTTGTTATTTCATGTGATATGATCATATGCCTGGGTGCATGTTATTGATTTCCATGCTGTTGAAAATGGACACACTTGTGATGATAATCACCCTCATGAGCTTTACATGCTTACCGGCAGGAACCCGGGAAAACCTCTGCCTTGGGTAGGTATGAGTTTATCGCTGGACTCCGTCAGGACGGTTCTGTCTGGTATGGCATGGTAAGGTGATATGAGTGGTGACTCTGTTTGATGAAATATATTTGTCATGCTAATCATGCAGGGAATACTTGAACCTCCTGAGTCGGCCGTAGATCGAGTCTTGTTCCAGTAACCCCCATACTTGTTTCGTACTACCACTCGTCTCTACAGCAAGTAGAGTACGGTTCAGTAAGTTGTCAACCTCTTTCTAGCACACACCGTACAGAGAGGCCATGGTGGAAGATACTGGTTGTAACTGGTAGGCAGGCCACCTGGTCCGGGAGCATGGGTGTTTCCGGTTGGGACCGAGAGGGGAGGCCACCCCTTAGAACGCGCGATATAAATTTGATCCCATGCTACGCGAGGTTGTAGCCTCCCCACTTAGAGTTTGCTTAGCAGGTGTCGTGGGTGATTCCAGACACGTGTGTGATAAGCTGGTGTGTGCAAGTTAGGTGTGTTTTCAACAAAAAGACCGTAGATGGAATTAGTCCCGATGGACTAAAGAAATCCGTTACTCGTGGGTAAAGAGTACACCCTCTGCAGAGAATAAACCTATTCGAATAGCCGTGTCCATGGTTAAGGATTACAGTCTGGGATGGGTCAAGTATCGGTCTTAATGTCGGTCTTCGAAGGTGAAACTGTTAACCAGAAAAATGGAATTACTACCCGTGACTTGTGATACCTGTGATGATTATTATTATTGTTGACTAACCCGTGATATTATTGTTATTACCGAATATCTCTGGGATGGTTCTACCTCCGGGATATTCATTATGATTATTTCTTTTAAAGCCCTTTAGGTGGCGTCGCTCAGACGCCCGACTGTGGCATTTCTTTTAAAGCCCTTTAGGTGGCGTCGCTCAGACGCCCGACTGTGGCATTTCTTTTAAAGCCCTTTATGTGGCGTCGCTCAGACACCCGACTGTGGCATTTCTTTTAAAGCCCTTTATGTGGCGTCGCTCAGACGCCCGACTGTGGTATTTCTTTTAAAGCCCTTTAGGTGGCATCGCTCAGATGCCCGACTGTGGCATTTCTTTTAAAAGCCCTTTACGTGGCGTCGCTCAGACGCCCGACTGTGGCATTTTCTTTTAAAGCCCTTTATGTGGCATCGCTCTGACGCCCAACTGTGGCATTACTTGATTATTTGTTTCATAGTTTTTATACTACCATGTTATTACAATTTTATAAATAACTTGATTGCACGCATCAGAATTTCATTTATCTATTGTGACTGACGTCATGAGCATAAAATATTTTTAGCACATCATTGTTATATTATACCTGTGTTCATAATGTTTGCGAGTACATTCAAAGTACTCACTGGCTTGTCCCTGGCTATTGTCTTGGCCAGATTTTCTTGCACGGAGAGGAGTGACGCGATGACAGCCCCGGAACCTAAGCAATGGAGATAGCAGCCTCGCGAAGATAGGAGTTAACCTGGTCAGCTGTTCCCGTGGGAAATGGAGTCCCATAGACACTGATGTTTCACAACCCGCTTCCGCCATCAACCACCAGAAACCATTTGTTGTACTCACAGGCCAGAATGGTCTTGTACTACATGCATATTTTGTATTTTGCTTGTAATTTCTGTATCAAGTTGGAGCCTCATCAGCTAACAGTAATCCTGGGGCTGATGAGCACGACGGTCTTTTCTGGAAATTTATTACCCGGAAAAACCGGTCGTGACATGTTTACTACGACGTGGCCCCGCACGCTGTAGTACTCCTACAAACCCTACCGCCGCACTCATCATCGGTTTTCTTCAAGAGGACAAGGGAGAAGCCGATTTGTAGTGGAGGCGCTTTCAAAAAAAAAGGATCTGTAGTGGAGACCCCTACCCTAGGGTGCCCTAGGTAGCTACTGCACGCATCATTGTTTTCTCTTTTCTTTATGCTCTTGCAACCTAGAGTGAAATGATGGTTGCTTCGTCCGTCGAGCTTAATGCGGGAAAGGTGGGGCTTTGTGATTTGACCCCTCATCGCTCATTTTCTACTACTGCGGTGCTACGACCGGGGTGCCTCCAATTCCAACCGCAGCTCCAAACTGCAATTTGGTGCATCGCACGTGGAACAAGACGATGGATGAGCCACATGTCGGCCAAAGGGGTCCTGTTAAGTGTGTCGCCATTTCATGTGTGGACTAACCCTACTTGAGTTGCTACGCCAACACGACAGGAGCAGCCTACCACTTGGTTTTGCTCCTTGGTGAATCCCGACTATATTGATCAAAAAAATACGTGCTGAACTACCCTCTCCGTCTCGGTTTTTTATTTTTAGGCGTCTCGGTTTATAGGGCCTGCACGTAGTTCTAGGTCATCCATTTGACTAACTAAATACTCCCTCTGTCCCAAAATATAAGAACGTTTTTAACACTAGCAAGGGTTAAAAACGTTCTTATATTTTGGGACAGAGGGAGTATGAGTTACTATGTCACAAAGAGTATATCATTGGATTCTTAAGCGGATGTAGTTGTATTTAAAAGTCGAGGGCGGGGCTTTTCCTGCGCGGTAGGCGGGGCAGTTCCGCCTAGTCGGTTTGACGGAGACGCGAGAAGACGAGGGAGTAAGTTGCTGCAAACATAGGGCTGTGTGATTTGACAGCGAGTTACTGCTGGACAGGTGGGGCCCCGTGATTTGACTTTCCATTATCATTTTAACTGCGGCGCTACGACCGGCATGAGTCTCCCAATTCCTGACCACCTCCATACAGGTGCCTCTCCCAATGCTCCACCATGTAGTAGAGGCTGGCTCTTGCATGAGCGCTCACTTCTCCACTTTTTCCTTGCCTCTCTTTCCTCCACATATGCAAAAATGCCATGTAAAGCACACTATTATACTTACTTGTTCCTACAAGTGCTAAGCTTGCCACATAGGCATAAAGTCTGATGTGGCAATTTAATCAAGAAGAGAGAGACTAGTTTGGTGACCCAACAAAGAAACGGTGCTAAGCACGTGTACCTAGGTGAAAAGACAATTTTGAGTCTATAGCTAATTAAATGAAGCAAACTTAGCAACAAAAAACTAATAAGCACACCATTTCATTGGAAGAGGTCACTCCTTGGCAAATGCAATAAATACTAGTACTCCCTGTGTCCCATAATATAAGAACATTTTTGGCACTACATTGGTGTCAAAAACGTTCTTATATTATGGGACGGAGGGAGTACGATGAAAGAGATAGAGAGAAGTAAAAAAGATACACTTATAGCCAACCATATAGCTAACCTTGTTGTAGTATGAGTGACTAAGTGATGACTATGTATGACATGCCAACATCAGATAGCCTAACGCACCATGTTAAATCTCCAAGGGCGCGACCGTGCGAGCAACGCAATGGTCGTGGTAGGCGCAACCATGATGCGGGCTGCTGTCAGCCCTTGGATCTGAGATCAAACGGTCGCATGCTAAGTTGCTAAAAATTTGCAAAATAACCCTCCAGGATAGGATATTCACCCATAGGTCTAGAACCACGCCATGCAACCGTTCGATCTCAGATCCAAGGGCTCTCGGAAGCCCGTATCATGGGAGAATGGAAAGCCACTACCCTGTCGTTCGCATGCTGGCAGTTTGCTCCTACTCGTCCCCGCAGGTCCTTCAATACTATGCCGGTTCGCTCCTAGTCGTCCCGTCCTTTCACATTTCGGCAGTTCCACTAATCCTAACCCTCCTCCCAAATCCATGGCGTCCCAAATCTCCATGATCGGCGGTGAGTACAAGGTTAGAACCATCACTGGCGATGAGTTCGACGTCATCTACACCTGTTCTTTCGCAACGGTGAAAGGCTGCCTTTCTCGCTTCAGACGCATGTTCGAAAACTCAGATGATGAGTGGGTTGCTAGGCTAGACGTTGAGTACACCACAGTCCTGGGACGAGAGAAGGATCTAAAGGACGAAAAGAGGTAGAAGCCCGCCGTGATCCAGGTTTGCGTGCATGACTTATGCTTGGTCTACCACATATGCCATGCCGACGTTGAATGCCTGGATTTTAAGAACTTCCTCAAGAGCAACCTAGTCAAATTCGTTACTGTAAACTTTACGAACGACAAAGAAGTCCTGGGTCGGATAAGCCTCGTTGTAGGCAACCCCTTCGACCTCCAAAAGAATCGGCTGCTGCCCTATCGTCAGCCTTCGATGCTGACCCTGGCAGGATCCATGGTTCATCCTTCGTACCGTAAACTGGAGAAACCTCATTACACGTTTCATCGTCATACATGGCAGCGGAATGTACTAGATATAGACCACATCCACTATGCTGCAATGGATGGCTACCTTTGTTTCAATATCTACAAGGGTTGGATGAAGATCAAGAGCCAAGTGTGCGGTTCAAGCAAAGAAGTATCGGCCAAGAGGAAGAGGGACAAGGACGAAGTCGAGGACGTGGACGAGGACTCCGAGTGAGTAAGCTGTCAGTATTGTTGCTAATGGTGGTTCTAATGCAGTGTGTACCAGATTAGTTGCATAGTTTAATTTCAGGTGTGCTTCGTTTAATTTGGGGGGTGTGTTGTGCTGAGCCCCTAGCAGAACTATGTTATGTTTCTTCTCGCTACTTTAACTCTTCAGTATGTACATACTACTAGTATTTCTTTAATAGAAATTAGCATCCCAATTAAGCATGTACTAGCTTTTTTAATAGTACTATATGCATAATTTGGCAACGAGCGCTCTCTATATGTACCACCTTTTTTTAATTTCAATTTTTGCTCCATGGTGCAATCCATCGATACTACTAATGTACAAAAGTACACATTTTTTAAAAGGCTAGAGTACTGTTCATCACATACGTAGCCAGTTAAATTCTCAATCTAGAACGACGTGCATGCCATGTAGTAAACCGATACGGAGGAAGTATAGTAAAAATGAGGTGATTTTACCGAGCGATCAGCATGGGAGCATGGCCTGTCATGCGGTCCCACGTGTCATGATGTACCAAGGTGATGCACGTGTCCCTCTTGAGGCAGAAGCAATACTTCGTGGTTTGAGATGATGGCGAACTGAAGTGTGAAATAATGGTTACTTCGTCCGTCTGGGAAGGTGCGCCATTGTGATTTGACGTCTCATTGCTCATTACTACTACTGGGCCGGTACGAGTGGGGTGTGTCCCCCCTGCTGTTCTGCACTGTTATTTGGTGCTCTACACGTCGACCCGGTTGCTATATGTCCCACATGTCGGCGACAGGAAGTACATAATTCATGAAAGGGAGCATTAACGGAGGAGTATACTACAGAATTCATGAAAGGGAGCGACTTAGTTTTAGAAAAATCTGTTTTCACGGAGTACATACCCACTAGGGTTTATAGGGCTCATCTAAAAAACATATGTTTTTCTGTTTGATAAGTCGCACTTTTACTACTAGTAGTAGTACCATTACATGTTGGATTTAGAGGTGCGTTAGATCACCCGATGCAAGCAGTGTCAAGAGAAAACTAACCAATGCATGTAGAAGTTCATGGAAATTTAGTGGTCATTCATGCATTCGTTCTAATTAATGCCTCGGTAAACATAACTTCTTGAGAAAAACGAGCGTACTAATTACTTGTGCAAACTACGAAATTAATTCGACCACTCACCGTCTACCTTGGTTGGAGAGATTTTGAAATTGAGCCATAAACTGGAAAGGAGGGAGTAGTAACTTTTGTCTCGATTACTATTTGTGGCCTTGTATAGATGCAAAATGTATTTTTTTTATAGTGGCCTTGTATAAGTAAATGGAGGGAGTACTAAAGGACATATATATTCCAAACAATATGATAATCTCTCTAACCAAGGTACGTAGTAGGGACGAGGAGTAAACGGAGGGAGTAGTAAAATTTTCTCCTCGTGCTGCAAGCCACCACGCGCGTGGGCGAGGGAGCGGGCGTAAGGCGTACAGTAGTACTACTACTACTACTACTACTCGTAAGCAAGCTTCACCTCATCCTACGAGCCACCGCGCCCGTGGGCGGGGGAGACGGCATACTAAGCAAGGTTCTCCTCGTTCTGCGAGTTGACGAGACACATCAAAAGTACTCCAGTGTATAGAGCCTTGCCTCTAAGGTAGGCCCCACATGGTTTGCCTTTTTTTAACATAACACGTCAAGTCGCAATTTGTTTGTTCACTCGTGGTAGACGATCCTCCCTCCACCAAGTGGACAACTAGTACACGTGTCAAATTACCATGTGGGCTGCCTTTTCGTACAGAAATGAGCTCCACCGTGTACCCGCGCGGGTGTGGTTGGGAAAGAGACGGGAGTACGTGCATGGTGCGTGCACCTCTTCTCTTCGTGCACGTCCCCCACCTACGTGGGTGTGTGTGAGAGAGATACAAACCTAGACATAATGCGACATCCATCCCCATGCCTCCGCCCAGTCCGACCACCAGTCACCACCACGCCCCACTCCTCCTCACCTTATCTCTCATCTTTCTCCCTCCATTTTTATATACAAGGGGCCACTATCAAAATTACAATTTGCAGATATACAAGGCCACTAACACTAATCAATGCAATATTAATGGTGTTTGCCTTGTGGTACTAGCAAAGGAGGACATTAATTATCCCTTCCATGCATGCGGGAGTTCGTAAAAAAATGCATCTTGATGTTCCGTGCAATGCACGGGCATCTTGCTAGTCCATGAAAACAACACATGGCAAAATTCCACGACGAACGAGGGATTTGAATCTATTGGGAGGGGTTGTTTGGATCTTGCTCGAGGTAGCCAAAATATTGGCGACCCTTTTGTCCACCGGTGGCTTTGCCACCAATGAACGAGGAATGGCTCGGGTGCTCATGTTGTCATGCATCCTCCAGCGTGCATGTTGGAGACGAGCTCGCACGAGCTGTGTTTTTTTTGTCCCACAACGCCGCCTGAGCCGCCCGCAGACCGAACGGCGACCCGCAAATTACGCCATCCAACCATAGCCGCACACATTATGACAGCAACTCAACCAACCAGACAAAATTCACGCGAACACATAGACAAACTGATATTTCATATAAACAACGACGGAAATCATATAAAATACCAGATTTTCATACAAACATGACGGATTTCATTACATTCAAATGAACTACGCGGTGCTAGTTCTGGACAGCACAGGTATATAACACCTGGCCTAAATGGTCGCCCGCTGATCGATTTGTGTTCCTCATGTCCGGTAGCACGATCACCGGACTGCCGGGAGCCCCAAAGTTATATGCTTTAGCGCAAAGGATGGCTTGCTTCCCCACTGCCCAAATAATATCATTGGCTGATGCCGAAGATGATGGTGGCCGGCACCAATTCGAGTTCATCACCGGCCACTACTTCGCCATGGCCGGCACCGGCTCGAGTTCATCCTAACATTCCCCTCTTCTGTGGAGCCCATGCGGGGTCGACGAAGGTCCTCGCAACAAAAGGATCCAGCAGGACACCTATTGTGTACGTCGGCGTCGCCTCTGCGATGGCGTTCATGGAACCCAAGCGGCGGCGCCTCCCGTGTTCTACTTCTCCTTGATGATGGCGGCGGACGCGGAGGCGCTGGCCACCGACTCGTCGCTCTCCGCGCACCCGGCTTCTATCGCTGCTTGCATTGCGTGGCCACCGGCATGGGAGTCTCGGCCATAGAAACGGGAGAGTGGTACGAGGCGGTGGTGTGGACGGCAGCAACGACGCTCGTGCGCTGCTCCTCGTCGAGCTGGCCTGGAGCGGCGAGTTGCTGAACCGCGCGCCGACTTGGGGCGACAACTGGCTCCGTCGGGCGAGGGGAGGGAGGTGGATCAGCGAGCTGCATAGCTCGTATCCGTGGGCTACCCAGCCGTCTTGGATGTGGAATAACTACTCTTCGTAAGCCATTGTAAGAGTGGACAAAATGGTGAAGGAGGAGATAGGGGAGCGGTGGAGGTGTGCGATTCTTGGCCGGAGTTTGGCCTCGTTTAAATAGGAGATTAAATAGACGGCGGACGGGAGGAGCTCGGCCGGTGTTGCATTTAATGTCGGCCCTGTCATGAACGGACGTGTGTCCAGAGTGGGTTTCTCGGCTTCCACACGGGCGGGTTTCATGGAGGCTTTTGAATGCGGCAAGGAGGCGTGTTCAGCCGGGCGTGCAGCGAGTGGTGCCCTTGACTCTGACCTAGGACACCGCGCCGTTCTTCCACTGACGTGTGGGCTCTTTGGGTACATGGCCTGCATGTCAGTGACCCAACATAGGCAGCGCACAGCAGAGGAACCTTTGGTGGGCCAGGGTGGTCAGAAGCAGGCAATTTATAAACCGATGATTGTTCATTGAGTGTGACGTCATCTTTTTCATGTAGATAAGCCTACTATGTTGATAGCCCATTCGATACGTTGTGATTCATAAAGACCGCTGCAAACATCAATGTTCTGCTTATCACAGATAAGATTGATTAATACCCGTAACAATCCATGTCCTTAACAAAGGGTGCATGCACGTATAGGTTGAGCGTGTGTCTTGCGTTGTGTGCTGTGTGCATGCAGGCATGCGAGTGTTGCGTGCGTGCAAGGGTACGTTTCAGTGTTGCATGCATGGGTGCATACGTGCGTGTGTTCCTGAATGCATGTGTACGTGTCACTGTTGCACGCCAGCATGCGTGCGTGTGTACCTTATGTGTACGTGTCAGTGTTGCATGCTTGCACACGTGCGTGTCTTGCGTGCGTGCATGTGTACGTGCGGGGTGAGGCTACACGTCAGTCGACTGACTTTTTCATCTCTGGTCATTAGATTTTCGAGTTGTTGGATACGAAATCAAGGGCCTCTAGTTTATCATAAAACTCCACCCCCCCTGAGCCGCCATCCACCACTGGCCGAACCGCCAGCCCCCCGCCGCCCACAGCCGGCCCGCGCTGCCACGCCCTCCCCG
>NC_041391.1:215786797-215789235 GCF_002162155.2 Triticum dicoccoides
CCGGCGATCCCCACCCCACCGCCCAATCAACGCCCCCCCCCAACCGCCGGCGACTGCCAACCAGAGGTCTCAGGACTTCGAATACCCACCGACCACTAATTTATTACCATTTCTGTCCTTCATATACGCGCCGGCGGGTGGGCCCTATGGTAATGTGCGCTGTTGAATGTGGACCGTTTGACTGGTCAATTGATCGTGTTATCAACAAATTACAGAGCTGTATGGTGAGCCAGTGACCGTATGATCACCCTAAAATGTACTCCTATTTTATTAACATAGTACAGACTCAAACTACCATTTCTTTCTTTCATATACGGGCTGACAGGTAGGCCCCATGGTTACGCGCCCCGATGGTGCAACACTAGTTGTGCCGTGTGGAACATTTGACTGGTCAATTGATTGTGTCATCAACAAAATATGGAGTTGTACGGGTGAGCCAGTGACTGTATAATCATGACATGTATTTGTTTAACACGGTACCGACACAAGGGCTCATATATACACGCAAGCACTCACCGCTATAAGCACACACACGTGAACCCTACCCCTATGAGCACCTTTGAGAGAGTGGGCCAGCATATATGATCTTGAAATTTTACGAAGTCACCATAGGTGCCTCGTAGTCGAGTGGAACGTCTCCTCCCACTGAACGCACATCACCGGAAAATACTGAAATTAACACAAGATAAATGCGAGCACCGGGACTTTAACCTTGGTGAGCTCAAGAAACCACTATCCTCCTAACCATCCAACCACATGTTGGTTAGCACGACAAAATGTATGTGGTGACCGTGATGAGCTTATTCTGAAGTCCAGTGACCATATCATGCTTTCGCTTCAAATACAATGACCATAAGTGTCGTCAACAAAATACGGAGCACGCATCAAATGCAAAGTCCGTCAGTGTCATCAACAAAATATGGAGACGTATCGTGAGCTAGATACCGTTGTACTATTGTATATGCTCATTTTCTTAGTGGTCGATTGCGTGTGTGGTGTGGTGGGCACATCATTTCTAGTTGTGGTGGGTCAACATGAAGACTCATGGGTCTGTTCCATCCTGCACCACATATAGGTTGGACTGAGACGCGTTATACGAAGACCCATGTGGAGGACTCGGCGTACAACACGAAGCTATCAGAGTCTCGGAGGACTCTATCCCCACTGGTGATAAGCCGACTATATATGATTTGTAACCCTAGGCCCCCAGTATGTTATAGAAGCTTGGGGCTAGTTCGTCGATAGTATACACACACGCACAATGCCTGGTATTCACGTGTACTTTGTACACACCCCTATCACTAATATACAGTACCAGGAGTAGGCTCTTTCTTCAACTGCAAGGGTCCGATCCAAACTAGGGTAAAACTTTGCCTCGTATTACCATCCAGCCTAACAGCCAGGGATATTCTACCGAATGATATGATGAAATCATATCTGCCAACTACTAAGAGAGAGGTGTGTCTGGGGGAGCAATGTGTGCGAGAGAGGCCTAAAGATAATGTGTGTGCGGGAGACACGTAGGCACATATATGTGCGTATGGGCTAGTAGAGACCTTGCATGTGTATATATGCATGTGAGAGAAATAGTGTTTTCCAACTGAGATTAGTGAAAAGAGTGGTACATAGTAGTCAGAAAGAGAGAGAGAGATAGAGAGAGAGAGAGAGAGAGAGAGAGAGAGAGAGAGAAAACAAAGAGAGCATGTGCGTGAGACACCCCGACACCCCGAGAGAGATTGTGAGCATGTGTGAAAGAGAAATGCCGATGCATATAAATTGTGTGCACTTATGCGTTAGATAGAGAGATATATAACGCGTTTGTGAGAACGGGCGGAGGCATAGTGCGTGTAAAAGGCGGTTCTACGCATTAAATTAAAATATAAATGGCATTTTTATTTTTGGATGAGATCATGAATTTTGCAAATTGCGTATGGACGAAAATCAGTCTATCAGACACCCATACTCTATTGAATTCTAGCATGTGCATGTGTTTATTTCATATTATCAATCCACAGAGTGAGAGCGGTTTGAAATACAGGCAATGGATGCTTTTGCAATTCATATATAAACATTAATTAGTGCACTCCATGTTGTTAGTGTGAAGCACTTTATACATATGTCACTTGCATGGATACATTCCAAATTGCTAGCTACGAAATAGAATACATGTCAAATTCAACATAAAGGGGGTTTCGAAGATTTGAATTCATAGGAAGTGCATTCATCTATTTGAACCCAAGATAATGGCATTTGTAAATCAGATTTAAAAGGGGGCATCAATCTTTGTTGTGAGTTTGAACATGCTATATATATTCATACGCATATCTAACTTTTTTTGCAACCAAGGAGATCATATCTGGAACCATGCATGAACTGAGGTAAGTTGCATATTTTTTAATATATACTCGTGTACAATGTATATTCAAATGTACCCCCCC
>NC_041391.1:215789393-215869193 GCF_002162155.2 Triticum dicoccoides
GGATTTTCAAGAGTAAAGATTTGTGAAGTTTGACAAATCCTGAAAGTTCAATTCAAGAGAACCGAAAACGTTAATGCTTCTGCTCCCAAATATTGAACGAAGCGCCAAATAGGCCTCTGGTCACTCGGAACCGCGTGAGAGTAATGTTTGGTGGTAGGAAATTACTGTCCTGACTCTGGCCCGTGTAGCCTATCGGCCCGATGTCCAAAGGTCTAAACCGGGGTAGGTTTGTAACTTCACCAAGACGCTAGTCTCAATCGCCTCCGAGAAGCATTCATACGCCGTGGGCGCCTAAACACCCATGTGCTCGGCCGAAATCTATCCCGCCCACATTTGGGACACCTTACATGACTGTCCTACCCCCAACCCGCAATATGTCCGAAATTTTAGATGGGGGCAAAGTTTGTAACTTTCCCCAAATTTCAAACAAGCGTGTCTCAAACCGAAACATTGTTCCCCCTTAGTTCCCTGCCTCCCTCTATTTCCCCATTCATATTCCATGGGCGCGAAAACGCCCTATCCACCAGCCGCGAAACCCCAGCCTCCTTCGTCCTCCACCCCATAGCGGCCAATCCACCGCCGCCCTCCTCCATCACGCCGGAGCCGGTACCCCGACGTCGTCGTCCAACGCAACCGCAACCGCAACGCCCTCAAGGACTTAGCAGCTGAAGCCGAGGCAAAGCTGCATCCACGACGCCGACGCCGACATGCACCGTACCAGAACCACTCCGACCACGCCGTCCAGCGCCTCACTGTTGCCGCTCCACTGTCGCAACCGTCCACCGCACCGGAGTTGTTCCCACTACGCCGTCGTTCGCCGCCTCGGATCTGGTTCCCCGCCGCCGACAGACGGCCACCGCACCACACTCAACAACTTGGCCATGGGTTCGTCCAAGGCTCCACCATCCTCCACAACTTCTCGTTTCCAGCGACCACAAGAAGATCGTTGGAAAAATAGAAGGAGGACACAGCACTGCTAACAGAAAGAGGTACTCCTATTCCCTTATTCATGCAAATCTTAGGTCTCTTCTCACACCGTATTCATCCCACGAAAGAAACTAGTTGAGCTCTTCTTACTGCATCTTCTTCGTGATACTAAATGCACAAGGTTTCCTCCCTTTACTATTTCACCTTTGCTAGAGGTCAGTAGCCCGCCTGGATTTCAATTCAGGGTCAGTCGAACCGCAATTAAAAGAAACAGCACCCGCTTAGGCGCGCGGGGCACCTAGTCCGCCTGTTCCCCGAGGAAGCGGCGCATCGGTGTCTATCATAGGGGTGTGGGGCGCAGGAGCCGCTTGCGTCCGATTTGGAGGTCGGCGGGGCTTGAATGGATGGCCGGGGTGGTGCCAAGCATGGCGGTGCCGTGAGGTCGATGGGAGGGTGCAGGTAGGGAAGGAATACTGGGATAGTGGCCGTTGGCGCTTCGAGGAAGATCGTCAACACTGACTGGCTCGAGGTAGATGAAGGCGATCTGCCCGTTCTTTGTACATCTGACGGTGCAGAAAAAATGGACTGGCCTATTTGTTTTCAGTCGACTGTTATTTTCATAGAATCCTGTAGTAATTTAGTGTGCCATGCATATTGTAGAGCTATCATATCTCTCCCGTCATTTATTTCTCACCGACCTGCTATTTGCTACCTTTACACTATACTAATTGTGCACATACTTCACCCATACTGACACTATTGTTTTTTATGCATGGGTATTTCAGACTCTGACGCAGTGTTGATGAATGCAGAAAAGAAAAGACAGAAGTCGCTCCAGTGTAATTCGAAGATAAGCACTAAGTGTTTCAGCGCTCAAACGGGTGCAGTGTCAGTAGTTGGAGACAGTAAACGTAGCTATGCAGTTGATGATCTCAATTGCCACACACAACCATCCCGGGTGCTTGCTTTAACTTCGCGCTGTCAAATGTGGTTGCATGTTGCATATGGTGTCTAGCTTGTATTGCTTCCAATTTGGTTAAATTGCATCTACTTACTTCACACATTATACCTTTGATAATGACATGCCTTCCTGTTTTTGATACATACTACATATGTCTATTAACCATGTACGTACATCAAACTAATGCTCTTTTGTATCCCTCGTCAATCACTTATGATGAGACAGTCACCCGAGTGGGTTACTGTCAGGGGCGGAGACAAGGGGGGCGAGCAGGGGCTAGACCCCTGCCAATCGCTCACCCCTCTCATCCGAGTTTAGCTGGTTGTGTACTGTACACTGCTAATGGCCGCAAATAATTGCATCATTAAGCCCGTGTAAAAACTAGTATTACACTGAATATGGAAGACTTAAGCCCAATAGCCCATACATATGTAGGGCACGGTCGTGGCTGACTAATCTAGGCGCGTATTGACTGCTTAGGGCTTTTGCCATTGTCGTCGGCCGCCACTCAAGCCATCCGCCATCCGCGCGTGTCCTGCTAACGGCGACGGCCATCTATTGTCCGTATCTGCATAGAACTAGACGCAGGTGGATCAGATCGTCAGAATACAACATCGCTAGCCAGGTGACCATGATTGAATACAATAGGTACCACTACGCACTAGTATCTATTAATATTAATATATTTTTCATCAATTATGATATTGGTCATTAATTATCATTGCATATAAAATAGAGCTTTTGACACTTTCTGCATTTTCGGAGCCTGGCCCTCAGTTATTTGACCTGTCTAATATATGCATCGTGATGGATCTATCATCATGTAGTCTTTTCTAGTCAAGATGGCTCAATTAGAGTATGTTTTTTTGAGAAAATCTCAATTAGAGTATCAACTTGCCCAACTTGCCCATTTCTAGCTGGATGTTTGCAACCATCTAGAGTTTAAAATCTTGAGTTCACATGCCGATTTGACTGCTAGGTAATTCATACACAACTATTGGTAGATTACTACGGTTGGTCGTACATCTTCCTGTGTTAACCCCAACAACCGAATAAACCCTTTCTCCTTGAAACTAGTTAAGACACGTTTTCGAAAGAAAATAATGACGATTTCCATCAACATTACATGATTGTCTATATTGGCCAGGAAAATTGCCAAGTTCGCAATATCAACATGTTCAACGCTAGTGGTTATAGAGTTCAATCTAAGTTAATAGAAAACGGAACAAGCTTTGTAGTTTCAAACATATGTTTTTATGATTTTTCATCAGACTATCATTAGACTTGAAATATCGTGATGTTCCATGAGTTGTGTTAATATTGGCTTTTCGCCCCACTCATGTCCAAATCCTGGCTCCGCCCCTAGTTACTGTGAGACGCCCTACTCGTTTAAAGAGTGCAATGTCATCCTCCCCACATGATTCTCAAGAAACAGCAAGGCTAAATGAACATAGTCAACGTAGCTCTCTAGTTGATCACTGCAATTCCCCCACACCACCATCGCAGGTGCTTGCTCTTACTTGGCAGTGCGATATGTGGTTGCATGTTGCATATGGTATCCACCTTGTAATGCTTCTAATTAGGGCAAATTGCATCTGCTTAGTTAACACATTGTACTTGTGAATATGACATGCCTTCCTGTTTTTGGTACATACTACGTCTTTCTATTAACCATGTTCTTACATCAAACTACTTTTCTTATGTATCCCTCATCAATCACTTCTGACGATACACCTTCAAGTTGACAGTGTAATATTGGTTGCATCTTGCATATCATTTCAAACATGTATTGCCTTTAATTTGTTGAAGTGCCACATATAATGAGACACATCTAACTTGGTAGAGTGATTTTGGTTGGATCTTTCATATGGTGTCTAGATTGCATTGCTTCCAATTTGTTGAAATGCCTTCTGCTTAGCGTTTTTCATACATATTCCATCATCCTACAATGTGGTTGCCATACATAAAAGTTGTGTTCGTCAGTATCATGCATCAACGAATTTGGAAGTGCGAATTTCTTTCCTTTTTCTTGTGTGTTTACTTGACAAGGCAAAATCTGAAAGGACGAAGGCACAGAATGATGGTGGTCCTCTGGAGCAACCGAAACAGATGATCTCTGCAAATTCTCCTGCTACTCATACTGCAGTGCTAGTTCCAAATCTCATCTCCCCTACTCCACAACCCAAGGTGCTTGCTCTGACATGGCAGTGTGATATCTGTTTGCATGTTGCATATGGTGCCTAGCTTGTATTGCTCCTAATTTGTTAAATTGCATCTCCTTCGCTTACACATTATACATGTGAATATGACACGCCTTCCTATTTTTGGTACATACTACATCTGCCTATCACACCATGTTCTTACATCAAACTACTGTTCTTGTGTATCCTGCATCTATCGCTTATGATGAGACAGTCACGCCCATGGGTTAATATGAGATGCAATATTCTTATAAAGAATGCAATTTCACCCTCTCCACATGATTTTCAAGAAACAGCAAGCCTAAATGAAGATATTGAACGTAGCTCTGTACTTGAAGACCGCACTTCCCCTACACCACCATCACAGGTGCTTGCTCTAACTTCGCAGTGTGATATGTGGTTGCATGTTGCATACGGTGTCTAGCTTGTAATGTTTCTAATTAGGGTAAATTGCATCTGCTTAGTTTACACACTATACCTGTGAATATGACATGCCTTCCTATTTTTGGTACACACTACATCTATGTGTTAACCTTGTTCTTACATGAAATTACCTCTCTTTTGTATCCTTCATCAATCACTTACGATGAGTCACCTTTATTTGTTGCATATTGCATATTATTTCTAGCCTATTGCCATGTATTGCTTCTAATTTGGTCAAATACATTTGTTAGGGCACCCTTTTAATTTGGCAGAGTGATATTGGTTTCATCTTTAATATGGTTTCTAGCTTGTATTGATTCTAACAAGTTCAAGCACCTTGTGATTAGTTTACACTTTATACATCATACATGTCAATATGTCACGCCGTCCTGTTTTTCATACATATTCCATCCTCCTATCATGCGGCTGCCTTACATGAAAGTAGTGTTCGTCAGTATCATGCATCAATGAGTTCTGGAGAGCAAATTGTATTCCTTTTTCTTGTGGGTTTGACTTGACAAGGCAAAATCAAGAAAGAGGAAGGAAAAGAGTAAGGAAGGCGATGATGGTGGTCCTCTACAGCAACGTAAACGCGGCATCTGTACCGATTCTCCTTGCACTGATAGTGCATTACAAGGTCCAAGTCTCCGCTCCCCTACTCCACCATCCAAGGTGCTTGCTCTAACTTGGCACTGTGATATCTGGTTGCATGTTGCATATGGTGTCTAGCTCGTATTGCTCCTAATTAGTGTAAACTGCATCTGCTTAGCTTACACATGATACATGTGAATATGACACGCTTTCCTATTTTTGTTACATACTATATCTGTCTATCACACCATGTTCTTACATGAAACTACTCTTCTTGTGTATCCTGCATCAGTCACTTATGATGGGACACCTTTAAGTTGGCAGCTTGATATTGGTTTGCGTCTTGATGATTTCTAGCATATATTGCTTCTAGTTTGATGAACGCCACCTATGACGAGACAATTTTAACTTGGCAGAGTGATATTGATTGCACCTTCCATATGGTGTCTAGTTTGCAGTGCTTCTAATTTGTTGAAGTGCCTTCTGCTTAGTTACCACATCATAGGTGTGAATATGTCAAGCCATCCATTTTTTCGTACATATTCCATCCCCGTATCATGACTTTGCCTTTCATCAGAAGTGTTCGTCAGTATCATGCATGAATGAGTTCTGAAGAGCGAATTATATTCCTTTTTCTTGTCGGTATGACCTCACAAAGCAAAACCAATAAAGCTGAAGGAAATTGGCAAGGCATTGGATGATGGTGGTCCTTCCGAGCAACTGAAATGGAGGTTCTCTACAGATTCTACTCCGCCATCCTCCCAACAAGATTCACAAGACAACACAAGGCTAGATAGTCAACGTAGCTGTGTAGATGATGAGCACATCTCTCCTACTCCACCATCATAGGTGCTTGCTCTAACTTGGCACTATTATATGTGGTTGCATGTTGCGTATGATGTCGAGCTTGTATTGCTTCTAACTTTGTTGAATTACATCTGCTTACTTTACACATAATGCCTGTGAATATGACATGTGTTCCTGTTTCTACATCAGACTACTGTTCTTGCATATCCCGCATCAGTCACTTATGATAAGGCACCTTTAAGTCGCCACTGTGATATTGGTTGATTTCTAGCATGTATTGCTTCTAATTTGTTGAAACGCCATACAGTTTGAACTTGGTAGAGTGATATTGGTTGCATCTTTCATATGGTGTCTAGCTTGCAGTGCTTCTAATTTGTTGAAATGCCTTCTGCTTAGTTACCACCTCATAGGTGTGAATATGTCATGCCATCCTGTTTTTCATACATATTCCATCCTCGCATCATGTGTTTGCCTTTCATCCGAGTAGTGTTCATCAGTATCATGCATGAATGAGTTCTGAAGAGCGAATTTTATTCCTTTTTCCTATCGGTTTGACTTCACAATGCAAAATCATTACAGCTGAAGGAAATTAGTCCGGCAGTGGATGATGGTGGACCTTCGGAGCAACTAAAACAGGGGCTCTCTACAGATTCTACTCCGCCATCCTCCCAACAAGATTCGCAAGACAACACAAGGCTAGACAGTCAACGTAGCTGTGTAGATGATGAGCACATCTCCCCTACTCCACCATCACAGGTGCTTCCTCTAACTTGGCACTATTATATGTGGTTGCATGTTGCGTATGATGTCTAGCTTGTATTTCTTCTAACTTGAGTTGCATCTGCTTACTTTACACATAATGCCTGTGAATATGACACGTGTTCCTATTTCTGGAACATACATGTACAAGATGAGCACATCTCCCCTACTCCACCATCACAGGTGCTTGTTCTTACTTAGAACTGTTATATGTGGTTGCGTTTTCCGTATGAGGTCTAGTTTGTATTGCTTCTGATTATGTTGAATTGCATCTGCGTAGCTTACAACTTATACCTGCAACGATCACTTACCCATAAGACACATTTAACTTGGGACTATGATGTAGGTTGCATCTTGCATTGTCTTCTAGCTTGTACTGCTTCTAATTTCTTGAAATGGCACTTACGACGAGACACTTTTTACCTGATAGAGTGATATTGGTTGCATGTTCATATGGTGCCTAGCTTTCATTTCTTCTAATTTTGTTGAAATGCCTTCCGCTTACTGTTTTTTCATACATATTCCATCCTCCTATCGTACGTGTGAATGTGAAATGGTGTCTTTTTTTGTATATATTCCATCCTCCTATCCTGCGCTTGCCTTGCATCAAAGTAGTGTTCGTCTGTATCATGCATCAACCAGTTATGTAGAGCTAATTTTGTTCATCTTCTTGTGGTTTTGACTTCATAAGGCAATATCAGAAAATAGGAAGGAAAAGAGTAAGTTAGGGGATGTTGGTGGTCCTCCGCACCGATGCAAACAGAGACTCTCTAGATTTGCCACTGCTACTGCTAATGAAGTTGAAGTCCCAAGTCTACATGATGAGTTCATCTCACGTACTCCACCATCGCAGGTGCTTGCTCTAAGTTGACAGTGTGATAATTGGTTTCATGTCGCATATGTTGTCTAGCCTGTATTTCTTCTATTTTGATTAAATTGCACCTGCTGAGTTTATACGTTATACATGTGCATATGACATGGTTTTCTGTGTCTAGAATACACTGCATCTATCTATCATACCATGTTCTTACATCAAAGTACTGTTGTTGTGTATCCCGCATCAGTCACTCATGATTGGATGCTTTTAACATGGCAGTTTGATAGTGGTTGCATCTTGCATTGATTTCTATGATGTATTGCTTCTAATTTTTCGAATTGCCACTTATGACAAGACACTTTTAACTTGGCAGAGTAATATTGGTTGCATCTTTCATATGGTGTCTAGCTTGCATTACTTCTATTTTCTTGAAAATCCTTCTGCTTAGTTTGCACATCGTAGCTGTGAATATGTCATGCCGTCCTGTTTTTCTTACATATTCCATCCTCATACGGTTGTCTTACATCAAAGTATTGATTGTTTGTATCATGCATCACTGAGTTCTGAAGAGCAATTTTATTCCTTTGTGTTGTAGGCACGGCTTGACATGGCAAAGTCAAAAAAGAGCAAGGAAAATAATATAGTAGGGAGTGTTGTTACTCGTCGGGTGAAACGGAAAAGGATATGCCGTCGAGATTCTGTTGGTACTTATAGTGCAGTAGAAGGTCCAAGTCCACGGGCTAAATCTACAAACACAGTATCACCTGCTCCACCAGATGCAGCATCCGCTTCAACTGTACCAGCATCTCAACGAGTTACTCGTTCGTTTGCTCCGGAACTGGCTAGTTCCCAAGCTGCCTTCACACCTAACACTACTTCCAAAGCACTGCTGACACAACAGGACTTGGCAAGATCAGATGAACCTCATGAGCATCAACACCAAGATGGTACCTGACCGAGTCAAGTTGCAGTTGCATGCTCCTTTATATGTACTCTCACAGATTGATGTACACTAACACTTTCCATATTCGTTGTTGAACTAGCACCATGGCGCAAGCGGAAACAGACATCAGGGATAATGCTTGACAGATTAAAAAAATCTAAAGGAGGAAGAATGGAGATCCATTTTGAGGCAGATTTAAAAATGCCACGTGATGCTATAGAGTCAGCCAAGTTAGTATCAGAGGCAGCCGTTGCCGTTAGGTGTCATGCACGTGTCCTCCCAATGTGGATCTGGTACAGGAATGAGACAGACAATACCCAGTTTAACACCTTCCTTGACCATTTATCCATAAGTAATGTTATTCATCGCAATTAGTAATATTGTCTTGCTTTGTCCCATTCTTTCTAGCTTCCTCCTAATAAGACTCACATTCTTTTTTCAACAGATGAGGTTCAAGTTGGATCCGAAAGGTGATGCAACTAAACAAGCATGCACTCATGTTTTTCAGTCTGCTCTACGACAGTATCGGTACCACCTTAGAAAATCTCACTTTGAAGGCAAGGCTAACAATGAAATCGCCCAAACATCTCTAGTGGAATATATTACAGATGAAGACTGGACAGCCCTCGTTAAACACTGGTCTGATCCAAAGTATCAAGTAGGATATATATATTTGATCGGACCACATATTGAACTTGTATTTATGTATGTGCCTTACAAGTGTATCTTCTTCTAGGCTAACTGTTTGAAGAACAAAACCAACCGTTCTAAAGTGAAATTCCAACAGACAACGGGATCTCGTAGCTATATTGCACACTGCGAGGCTCTTGTAAATAGCTGCTACTTCCTTCTTTATTTGTGCCATATTATCATGTCTATATTGACTTGTTCCAAATACAGAGGAAAGCCCGTGCGGACCAAAAAGAACCTGAACCGAATGCAGTGCAAATCTTCAAGGATTGCCACACCAGCAAGATGAAGGGCATGAGCACACCAGTTCAAGCCGTTGTTGTAAATTCTTACTCCTCCTGCCTTGAACTGATTGGTATTGTGATGTGTTCATTTAACTACTTGGTTTGCAGCCAATGTCAGTTACTCTGTTCACTTTTATACACAGTTGTCTTAATGTATCATTTCACCTTACATGGTTTAAAAGAGATGAAGGATATTATTTTGGTCTTGATCTGTAATCTAGTTGTTATGTTAATGTGCGCACACAATGATAAAATAGCTTGTTTGTTTTATATCTGTTTTCCCATGATATGAATGATGTCATACTATGTTCATCCTACTTTAAACCATGTCTCTTTATCCTTAGATATCAACGAATGTGAGGAAATAGACAATACAGTAGGCATGCTACATGGACATATGTTCCGAAAGTGATTTTATTATGTAGTTAGCACTACAATACATGCTAATGTATTACAGTAGTTCACCAAAATAAGTTATGTATAAACGTTTAACGTACTTTCTTTGTTCTTGTCTCATTAGTAACTTATCTGGTACACTAATCTACAAGTTCAAACTTCAGGAAGCTATGGAACAAATGATTGAACAGCCACAACTACCTGATGGTGACGAGGCTACCACAGGCACAATGTCACCTCTCGCTGCAGTGCGTCAGTATCTCTCCACTAACAGTGCAAAAAGCACCTTCTTGCGTAATTCTGGGTTGGTTGTCAAGGTAACCTCGTCCAAATCGCCTACTGAACAAAATCTTCCTGCTAGATAGAGTGATATATCTGTGCTCCAGACACAAGTCCAATCCCTAATGGACGTCGTTTCGGAAACAAGAATGGTGCTTGACAAATATCGTCAAGATATGAATGGTTTTGAAACCAGACTATCAGACATTCGCTTCGTTGTTCAAGAGCAATGGCGGAAAAAAGGTGAAGATCGTGCTACTCCAACAGATTCTACAGCCTGAAACATTAGCACTCAGGTCAAATGATCTGTGCTTCTATACATCTGATGGTGCTTTTAACTGGAAGGAATGTAAACTTTATGCCAACAGGCCTTTTGTTGTATGGTTGGAATTTATTTTGTTGTGATACAACATTTATGATGTTGCCACAGGCTGCAGTAATTGCGACGCTATTTTTGTATAGTGTAGGTTTATCTTAGTAATGTATTCGGCCAAAAGCTTTGTAGGAGCCCAACATGCCAACATTTGTCGGGCCCATTCCAATTGGGCTAAAAACAGTTACGGGCCGAAATTGGCATGTAGCCCACTAAAAATATCTGGGCCTAAATAAGCATAAGCTTTCATATTTTTCTGGTAGGCATGTGCCCATAGTGGGCCTTTAACAGGCTTAAACATAATTTGGGCCCTCAGTAAAAATAGGTCGTTTACAGGTGTAAATATCTCAAGCCCATAAAAACATGGGCCTTTAATAGACCGAAAGTGAGATTGGTCCCTGATTGTGCCAAATAACCCACTGGTCTTAGCAGGCCGAAATGGTGGCCCATTTACGATGCAGATCTTTGACAAGCCGAAATTCGGACGGGCCGTAAATGCGCCGACCTAATACACGGGCCTTTAACAGGAGGGCACTTCGGTCGGGCTAGTTTATCGTCATTTTTATATGGGCCGTTAATGGGCCCGATATGACGTTGGGCCACATATGGCCCATGGTTTTTGTCTGGCGTTAACATGCCGAAAATGATAACAGGCCGAAAGTGGCCCAAATCTATAGTGGGCCTCTAACAGGCCGAATGTTGGACATGGCCGAATATGACCCAAATCCTTCACAGTCGTTTATGGGCCGAAAGTTTTGATGGCCTGTAAATGGGCCCAAATGAAGCAGGACCTTTAACAGGCCGGAAATACACCGGGCCGTAATTTGGCCCAATTACTTAGCAGACTGTTAACGGGCCAGAAGTGACCATGGGACGCGTTGATGACAAGTTTAGGATAGGCCGTTGACGGGCCAATTTGACAGAGAATGTTGGACCTTTAGCTGGGCCGGCCCATTATGGTCTACAGAATCTTGTGGGCCTTTAGCTGGGCCAGCCCATTGTGGTCCGCAAAATCTTGTGGGCCTTTAGCTGGGCTGGCCCGTTATGGTCTGCAAAATCATGTGGGCCTTTAGCTGGGCCGGCCCATTATGGTCTACTAAATTTTGTGGGCCTTTAGCTGGGATGGCCCATTATGGTCTGCAAAATCTTGTGGGCCTTTAGCTGGGCCGGCCCATTATGGTCCGCTAAATCTTATGGGCATTCGGTTGGGCCGGCCCATTTAAACTTTATGGGCCATTTTTGGGCCGGTCCACGTGTCAACATATCATAGGCCCATCTCGACCGTTGGATGAGTGACACCTGTGCCAACACGGAGCTGACGCGTGGATCCGTCAGCCAATGAGAATTTTACACGTGGAAAATCGGCATTGGTCATGGCTGTTAGCGGGTTATCGGATCCAAAAACCGGACCAGATAGGTTAACGGCGTCCCATTACGGTGGATGCCACGTGTCGGTCACCCTTGACGAAAGCACGTCTATGACGCGTGATTTATCATCATGGAAGTGGACACTTCCGTGATGATAATTTTAGTAATGTCATGGAACACTTCTACGATAGCACATGTATGACTCTCTTGATTCTGTCATAAAATCATTATGGATGTACATGCATGACAGAAAACGCAACCTAATGTGACAAACACGTATCATCACGGAAGTGTATTTTTTTGTAGTGCTTCAGCAGGCTGAAATGTAGACCGGGCCTTTTTGGGCCCAGTTAGCTCACGGGCCGTTACCAGGCCGAAACATATCTTGGGCCTTAGTTGGCCCACTGATATCATGGGCCTTTAAGAGGCCGAAAGCTTAGTACAGGCATCAATGGGCCGAATTATGCGACAGGCCTTTAGCAGGCCCAAAGTCACGTTGGGCTTAACTGTTGCCACCTTTAGCACGGGCTGTTAGTGGGCCCGATGTCCAATCGAACAATATATGGCCCATGGGCAGCACGGGCCATTCCCAGGCCGAAAGTCACACCGGGCTGAAATGGGCCCATGTCTACATCAGGCCTCTAACAGGCCAAAAGTCACTGGGCTATAGTTGGGCCCGCGAACAATTAACGGGCCAGATCTAGCTTCAGGCCGCAAATGGGCCCAAATATTGGGCGAACAATTAACGGGCCAGATCTGGCTTTGGGCCGGAAATGGACCCAAATATTGGACGAACAATTAACGGGCCAGATCTGGCTTTGGGCCGTAAATGGGCCTTTATTAAGAAGGTCGTTATTGGGCTGGCCCACTAGTACCTGATTAAGTACTACGGGCCTTTGACTGGGTCGGCCTTTTTAACCTATATGGGCCTTTGTTGGGCCCAGCCACGTGTCGATGTATCATAGGCATGTCTCCTCCAATGGACGGGCGCCATCTGGCCCACTGACGAGCTGACAGGTGTTCCCTTCGGCCAATCAGAATTTTACACATGGAAATTTCCCATTGGTCCGGGCTGTTAATGGGTTATCGGATCCAAAACCCGACCCAATAGCTTAACGGTGTTCCGTTACGGTGGATGCCACGTGTCGGTCACCCTTGATGAAAGCACTTCTCTGACGCACGATTTATCGTCATGGAAGTGGACACTTCCATGATGATAATTTTGGTAATGTCATGGAGCACTTCTACGACAGCACAGGTATGACTATCTTGATTCTGTCATAAAATCGTCATGGATGTACATGCATGACAAAAAACACGACCTACTATGACAAACACGTATCATCACGGAAGTGTATTTTTTTGTAGTGATCATGTGTAGAGGGTCATGTTAATAAATATATCTGGCCTGCACTTAGATGTTCTTTTCTTGTAATTGACAACTCATACGAATTCTGCAACATATTGTGCATAGCGATACACCTCTACTGAAATGCTACTTTCTTATTCCCATTTCAATCCCACACCTGACTTTACATCATTTCTAATTTCATCTTTTCTCCTAAATTTTAGTCTGCTTCAATAATGCTATGGCATGCCGCAAAACAACCACATTTTTGCTGTTGTGATTTGGTCCATCCTGTGCATTTCAGTTCCTGGTGATCTCCAACGTTTGTCAGCTAATGCCACCAGGAGGGCTTCCAACCCAAGACTTGTAATGTGGGCATCAGTATTGTCCTTTGAAATATTTGGAAGTCACATAAAGATGTCGTTTCAACTCCATCAGGTGCCAGGCCAAGGATGTTACTCATCGCTGCTGTGAAGACCTCACAGTGTGGTGTCGGTCATTCACATCTTATACTAGAATATATATAAACTGAGCATCATGTCTGCATCCATGCTATTTTTTGTTTTTTTGTAATCTAACCACCAATAGTATGATATATAGGATCTCTGGACAAACAACCACAATGGGAGCATTGTTTGGTGCAGCACTGACAATAGCCACTACAATGACTAGTGAAGCTTCAAATTAACAGCTGGAGCAAGGAAAAGGACCATGGAGAGTATGGAATAATGAATACAATGTATTGTCTATAGTTCCAACTCCTAATGTCAACTTAATGTCAACCTCCCTCTTGATACAACTAGGAACATCAAAACCAAATGGGATATCATTGAGTGGACTTCAGATGGCCATGCTGTGAGTACACCATTGGTATCTGGATCTGCTTTGTATAATTAAGACACGCTTTCTACATATCTCTGCTATATTGATACCATGTGATCACTTAACATGAGTGTGACTAGCCTATTTGCTTGCCTAACTGTGTGATTGCATGTAGTAATGCATGGCTTCTCTATTTAAATGAAGAGTTGTGTTTATCATAATAATTATATACCACAGACTTTTTTCTTTCTGTTTATATAATAATGCAGTTCATCTTCTACCATATGTTTTTTCATTACATGTCTTGTAATTGTTCATCTTTTTTTCTCTTTCGAAGACAAAATAACTTTGCGTTTCGAAATATTTAGTACGCCATCATGGTCTTTCTTAAGGGTGTCCAGGCCATTTTTTCCTTACATAAATTAGTGGTCTTCTATTCATGTTGCGAACCCCAATATGGCATCTCGCCATTCCCCACGATCCACATGTTAAGTATGGATTTATTCAATGATAATATGATATCAACTGCCTTTTCTTCAGGATAATCTGACACCTAATAAGGACCAAGAGAACAATAGAGATGCTAAGAGGCAACCTTTTGGGTTTAAGGATATAAACAACATGGCTTAAGAGGATTTGGACTGCTGTTCTTTTAGTTCCACTCTTAAATCTTTTGGTTCTTGACAGCCTGCACTTTCCTGGTGGAGTAGGAGCAAAATAATTCAGAGGCTTTAAAGCTGCTGCACTTCAGTAGTTAGGATCAATTCTTTGTTTTGGTTTGAAATGCTCCCCAATTCCTCCTATTTGATTGATTCATCTCATGGTCATTTGTCAGGCAAATAAACATAAGGCATATGTATTGTTTTGAGTGAAGCCATCCATACAAGTTGATATATTAATTATCCCATATGTGGAATTCAAGGTATAGAGAAATGTTATTATTCTTCTGCTAATTGGTTGCTTGACCAAATGTACTATAGATGATGTTATTATTGTACCAGATATAAAGAAATGTTATTGTTCTTCAATTATTGGGATGATAGAATTACTACTTAGCAGTTTTGTCTCTGACCGAACGAAGCTCTCGAGGAAGAAGGGATAAATAAGTGTTGGGCAAAAAGGGCTAAACAAGTCGCCCGATTCATGGGCTGAACTGGCTGCCATACGACTGCTTTGAAATATGGCACATAAGTACTCTCTTTTTTCAAACACACAGAAACAAAGCTGATAGCAACACTACTCTTTCTAAAATACCATAATTATACATATGTTCTTAGGCAAGAAAATATGTACTCTTATAGAAGGGTCTAAATTCTTACCCCGCATACTTGCTCAAACAAAAGATTCTTGAAAAATACATATATTTCAATGCGACGCTGTTTTGAATGAGACTCCATGCTACCAAAGTAAATTGTGCATGTATATCTTATTGTAGACAATAAGCCTATATGTTTTTACTAAAGGGGATTAAATTTGTTACAGTATGTGCATATTCATAGCTAAAACATGTTTTTTTACAATGCGCACATGGATTAAAAAGGATACATGTATTTTCAGTGGCATGATTTTGGATGGGACTTTGTGCTACCAAATTAGAATGTGTATATACATCTCATTATAGACAATAAAAGCATGCCCCTATTAAATTATAGACATTTAAAGGGGGTTAGTTTTGTTACATGGATTTTGTTTCAAATATAACTTTGCTGTCATATTTAAATGTGTATATACATCTATTGTAGACAACAAGCCCCCGTTTTTTCCAACTAAGAGAGATTAAATTTGTTGTCATACATGTTTGCCCGTAACAAAATCGACTAAACCATGGATTTCTTTTCATCGCTAATATGGAATCAGCAGGTCTCTGCGCCATTTGGCGTAACAAAATCAACTAAATCGTGTTTTTTTCTTAGGTTTCTTATCTTTTTCCCTCTTTTTTTGCAGGAAAAATATGCATGGCCAAGTTTCTCATCATGATAACCATGTTTTCGAACTTGCTAAAAAAATACAACCATGCCAACTTTACTCTCTCATCATAGTGCCCATATTTTCAAACTGAACATATTCATATTATGCAAAGTTTCGCTTTTCCTAGACTATTTTTTAACAACGTAATAAACATGTTTAAGAAAATAGCATGATTTAGTTGAAGGTTCTTGCAGCATGGAACTTTTTTCATCGACAACATGTCTTCAGCAAGTCTCTGCACCATTTGGCGCAACGGGTCAACTAGTTTCAATAAAAGTGTCAAGTATAGCCTTTACCATGCTTATTTCACAAGTCTATATGTTGTTGTTTGAAAACAGAAAGTTTTCTATTATTGTCTGAATTCTTCTGGAAAGTCAGAACGTGATAAAATCTTGAAATTTTTACACAGTATGCTATGATAAGTTTTCTACAGTTTGGTTATTTTTCAGAATTTTTGGAGTTAGATAACTATGAATCTTCTTGCATTCTTTATAAACTATCATGTTTTGAAAGATTGTTGTTATGTTTGCATATGTTTGCTTGTTTAGTGATTATATTTGAGGATAGGAGTATTAAAAATGCAGAGGAATTTAGTATGCAATGTGAAATTATAATTTTAGTGATTTTCTACATTAGAGAATGATAAGGTTTTGCATTGATTTATACTAACTTATCTCACGAGTTCTTGTTGAGTTTTGTGTGGATGAAGTTTGTAAGAATTAGGGAAACTGTGATATGGGAGGAATTAAGGAGACACAAGAGATCAAGCTTGGGGATGCCCAAGGCATCCTTAGTTAATATTTCAAGAAGTCTCAAGCATCTAAGCTTGGGGATGCCCCGGTTAGCATCCCACCTTTCTTCTTCAACAATGATCGGTCAGTTTTTGTTGAGCCTAAGTTATTGTTTCTTCACATGATATGTGTTATCCTTGGAATGTCATTTTATTTTGTTTCGCTTGCTATTTGAATAAAATACTTAACATCTATTTTTTTATTGAGAGAGAGAGAGAGAGAGTTCACATAGCTACTTAATTATTTGACTACTCATTGATCTTCACGTATATCTTTTTGGAATAGTTTGTCATTTACTCTCGTGCTTCACTTATATCCTATGAGTAAATGGTTGAATGAATTGAATCATAAATCTGAAATTATATATGTTTCATATGCTTATCCAATGGGGAGTAATGACTTCATATAAAAAGTATAGGTGGTAAAATTTATTGAAATTTAGCAAACACAACATTGGTCACTTGAACAATGCATGAAAGAATATTCAAAGAAGAGAGTTTTCACATATAAATATACTATTTTGAACATCTACTATGATTGTGAGCCCTGTTAATTATTTTCAAACTTGAGCAAATTAGTTGAAGTTAGACAAGGAAGACAATGTAATGAGTTATGTTTGGGTATATTTGTATAGAAGTTATATTGTTATGGATCGTCCAACATGTTGAGCTTGCTTAGGATCTTTTCCTAGTCAGAAATTCGTACTAAGTAGGGCTACTATTTGTGCATCCAAAAACCCTTAAACTCAGTTTCTTGTCATAAGTGTCCACCATATCTACCTATGTGTTGAATAAGATCCTTCAAGTAAGTTGTCATCAGTGCAAAAACCAATAAAAATTGCTCCTAAATATGTATGATCTTTTATTGTAAGGGAAAATAAGAATTGTACAAACTTTCGATGGTAAAGAAATAAAAGCGAGGGACTGCATAATAAAGGTTTCTATCACAATGCATGGGCAATATAATGGGCAATAAAGCTTATCGCTCATATTATTGGACAAGACGCATTTAATGCGTGGCTTAGGTGTCCCCTTGCTTTATCGGGGACGGGAGCGAGGCCCGTCCCGTCCGTGGCCACTCCTCCTTGCTTCGACACGCGCCCTGGCTAGCGGTGCATGCAGTGCCATGCAGGCAGGTAAGCAGATGAGGTGGCGCGGTGGTGGAGCCATCACGAAGATCTGCATGCCGCCACGCAGGCGTGTGCTGAGTTGGCCTGGAAGCTGCATGTTGCCACGCAGGTGCCTGCCCAGCTGGTTGGGCTGGCAGCTGCATGGGAACGGTGGTGGAGCCTTGGTTGGTGTGGGCCTGGCAGTGGCCTCGCTGACGCCCTTGGCAAGGGTCTTGCCGGGTGGCCCGGCAAGGGTCTTGCCGTGGCGCGCTGTCATCCCCGGCAAGGATCTTTCCGGGGGTCTTGTGGGTTTCCTCGGCAAGGATCTTGTTGAGGATTGTTGCCTCCCAATCTTCATCTGATCTTGAATATCCTTTATCTTCACAAAGATATGCATGCCACCATGGAGGTGCCTCCCGAGCCCTGGCCCAACGTGGTTGATGGTGTTGGATACCGTGGGCTTGAGGGTGGCTCACTCTGCTTGTGTGGGCGAGCCGCCCCGGCAAGGGGCTTGCCAGGGTTGCTGAGGCTGCCTCGGCAAGGGTCTTGCCGGGGAAACCTGCTTCCTCCATCTGCTCTCTGTGGTCTCAGTCTATGACGTTTGCGTTGATCGTCTTGCGGCCTTGACTCCTCCCTTTCGCCCTACTAACTGTGGCTTCGGCCTGTGGCTATGACTTCCCGTGCACAAGTAAAGGGGTACAAAGGCCCCGGGCCTGGGCCACACATAGGCGCGACGCATTGTTGGGCCAGGCCCAAAACGGTGCGCGGGCAGGCGGGGCGGTTTTACCGTAGTATCTTTCCGTCCGCCGCGCTTCCCCATGATCTGCGTTGAATGCGTGACGTGGGGGTCATCTGCACGCGGGTGATCGAAGCATGCTTGCGTCATCTTGTGGTGAACAGTAAAGAGGCAGCTTGCGCGTCCCTTCGAGACCGCGGGGCCGCCGCTCATTTACTGTCTTTGCCTGGGAACTGTCGCTCCACGCGTCCCATTACCCCGTCTCCCACACCACGTACGCTGCATGCATGACGCAGAGCGAATGACAGGCCTGTGGGATACGGGAAGACGTGCACGCGTGCGTCGATTCCCATGCTCCTTCAATTGGGCGGGGAGGGCGGTCGACGGCCCAGCCCGTTGTCACTTCAACGAACCGGATTAGCCGAGAGGGCCGGCCGGGCCCCGCCCCTACTTCTTTATAAGGAGGGGAGCGGGAGGAACGACGCCCCTCAATCCTTCGTCACCTGCCTCTCCCCATTCCTGCTCCCTCCTTCCTTCTGCCATGGCGAGGGGGCATGGCAATGCTTCATCGGTGGCGGCGAGTGTCTTGGCTAGACAACGCATCGCTCCTCCCCAAGAGCTCGTGGCGGCAGAGCCAGCCGTTAGAGGAAGGGGAAGGGGGCGAGGTCGAGGCCGTCGCGGCGCTCGAGGGAGAGGAGGACGGGGCGGCAGATCGGCCTCGCCTCCGCCAGCGGCCCCTCCCCCGGTGAAGGGCCATGTCGGGGATAACCCTTATGAGTTCTTCATCAGGTTGCGCCAGCCGTCGCGCCGTCGTCTTCGCCTCCCGACCCCATTTGCGCGGGATATGGAGCTGGACCTGCCGCAGCCGCTGCGACTGCATATGAGGGGATGTGGGAACAGCGGCACATGGGCCGACGTCGAGTTCCCCGCCCCTCACGTCATGTATCTTCGCCGAGGGTGGAAGAATTTTGTCCGCATCCACAGCCTGACAGAGGGGCTCACTCTCCATTTCAAATTAATGGAGAGCGGCCTCCTCTCCTTCAAGGTATTTGGGCACTTCGGGACTCGTGTAAGGTGCTGCGTGGAGAGCTCCTCTGACGATGAAGATTTCTCCTCGAGTGAGAGTGGCGAGGAGGACAGTGGCAGCGATGACGAGGGTAGCGGGCGGTAGGATGACGGGTCTGACTAAGCATCGGGCACCGCTCCGGGCGACCCCGGCGACCCCATCATCTGTGTCGCCGGCTCCTTGAACTTCTCGGGGTCGCCTCCTTGGGCGGCTGGCGTAGGGAGGCCGGAGAAGGTGAAGAAGGCGGGTGGCGGGCCGTCAAGTCGGAGCATGATGGCACTGACGCCTATCGTATTGACAGACCGCTGCCTCATCTTCTAGCTCTTCCTCCGGCACCATCACCGCCAACCCTCTCCTAGGCAACCGTCGGCTTGTTCTCTTGGCGCCTTCTGCCCCTCGTACCTCGCCTAGGTGCTCCTTTTGCCCCTTTTTGCTTCCTTGACCTGTCTCCTAAGGAGAGGGACAAGAAAGGGATTACGGGCATCTTATCTCTTTTTAGTCTGTAAGCCTTCGGGCCTTCATTAAATTTAGAACTTGTAATCTCCTTGCTCATGTTTTTCATTTCGTATGAACTGTACCTGTACGGGATGTTTTTAATGAAAAAGGGATGTTTGCCGGTTTTTCGTTCGTGGGTGAACCCCTCGACAAGCAGCGAATCCTCGTTATTATTTAAGATAAACATTTTTGGCCCGGCTACAGGCCTTGCCGTCCCCCCCACTTTGCTCGGCCTTTCTCACGCCCTTGGCAGAGTCAAGGATGAAGTGGGCTTAGGCTCCTCGTTCCATTTCCTTGCTGCCGCGACTACAACCGAATCCGGACCCAGGAGATAATCTTTGGGTATAGGAAAAGGGGAGCACGGTAGCCTAGAAATAAAACGAGGTCTCACATATCCCAGTTCCATATCGAAATGCATGATAGAGGATAAAAGACTTATCTGGATCTGCAGCCCCCGCTAACCTTGGCTTGCCGCGGTTGGATCCTTGTACTCACAGCCCCCGGAAACTTTGGTTTGCCGGGGTCGGGACGCCGATCCATTCCTTTTCTTCCAAATAGCTCGACAGAAGTGCTCATGTGCCCTGCGAACCAAAGAGGACAGAAAAGAACAGAGAGACGTGCACTCGACCTCTAAACTAGGGGTTATCTGCCGCTAAGCACTATCAACCCTAACCAAGGAAGAGACTCAACCTAGCATGCATGCTATAACTTAGGGCGCCAGCACTTCGTTTATTTATGATCATGGTCTGCGCCTGGCTTTGTACAAAGGGTTACATGCCTTGCCGGCAAGGCTTGTACAAAAGGTGGCTTGCCGGGAGCCCGGCAGCCGCGCCTTATGGGTAAAACTTGCAAAGATGCTCGATGTTCCAAGAGTTTCTCACTGGAATGGCATCTTCGGTCTCCAGGTGGACTGCACCGGGCCTGGTGACTCGTGTTACCCGATAAGGGCCTTCCCACTTTTTCTTGGCCAACTGAACGTGCCGAAGAACAAGGTCGCCTTCCTCAAAGCTCCGGGCATGAACCTTGTGGCTATGGTAGCAGCGCAAGGCTTGCTGGTAGCATGCTGCTCTCACAGCCGCCCGGAGACAATCTTCCTCAAGGAGTGTTGCGTCATCTTGCCGCAATCGCTCTTGCTCAAGCTCATCATAAGCGAGCACTCGAGGTGATCTGTATATGAGTTCCGTGGGGAGAACTGCTTCTGCCCCGTAGACCAGGGCAAAGGGTGTCTGGCCGGTGGCTCGATTTGGCGTCGTTTGGATCGACCAAAGAACCGCCGGTAACTTGTCAATCCAGCGCCTTCCACTCTTGCGCAGCCTGTCAGAAGTCTTTGTTCTTAAGCCTCGCAGAACTTCACCTGTGGCTCCGGGGAGCTCGGTGGGGAAGTACTTGCCGGGGCCTAGCTTCCTCCGCTTGTTTTGCATGGTTGATGGTTCAACGGATGGTTGAGTTAACTGAAGTACAAAAGTACCTGGTTCCATAGGTAGCTTGAGGGCAGCGCGCTTTGACAGGTAGTCGGCAATGTCGTTTTCTGTCTGGGGGACATGCTCTGCTCGTATACCGTCAAAGCGCTCCTCCAGTTTCCTCACTTCATCCACATAAGCTTCCATCAACGGGCTTTGATAATCTTTGTTGATCTGCCTGACGACGAGCTGTGAGTCACCCCTGACGATGAGCTTTTTGACTCCGAGGTCCGCCGCGATCCTGAGGCCGGCAAGCAAGCCCTCGTACTCGGCGGTGTTGTTAGTTGACATCTCCCAGGGAAAGTGCATTTGGATGACATACTTGAGGTGCTCTCCGCTGGTTGCGACAAGCAGCACACCAGCACCAGCGCCTTGCAGCGAAAAAGCCCCATCAAAGTACATGATCCAGTTGTGGCTCGTTTCCTTGCCGGGGAGAGTTGTCTCCTATACCTCTTCGTCGGGCGTCGAGGTCCATTCTGCAACGAACTCCTACAAGACTCTGCTCTGAATCATCAAGGTGCTTTCGAACATTAAACCGAAACTTGACAGCTCCATGGCCCATTCCACGATCCTCCCGGTTGCATCTGGGTTAAGCAGTATCCGTTGCAATGGGAAGCAGGTGACCACAGTGATCTCGTGCGCTTGGAAGTAATGACGCAGCTTCCTCGAGGCCATAAGGAGCCTGAAGAGCAATTTTTGCACACCTGAGTACCTCGACCTAGCCCCCTGCAAGAGGGAGCTGACGAAGTAAACTGGGTGCTGCACCATTTTCTTCTTCTGCATCGCTCCACCCAGTCATGCGGGCCCTGTCGTACTGGCGTCAGCCTCTGCCGAGGACTCAGTCTTGCAGGGACCGAGCCCTGTCGGGGAGGGTTCCGGCTCGCCATCCGTTGACTCTGCTGCCGCCGCTGCCTCTTCGTCGACCTCCCTCTGCGCCACTAGTGCGGCGCTAACCACCTGATTTGTTGCCGCTAGGTACAGCAGCAACGCTTCTTGTGGTTTGGGTGCAACCAGCACTGGGGTAGAGGAGAGGTACTTCTTCAAGTCCTGTAGCACTGCCTCGGCCTCCGGGGTCCACTCCATTGGGCCCGTCTTCTTCAAAATCTTGAAAAAGGGAAGGGCATGCTCCGCGGACTTGGAGATGAATCTTCTCATGGCAGCAACGCAGCCAGTGAGCCGACGCACGTCTTTGATCCGTTTAGGTGCCTCAATCTGCTCGATGGCCTTGATCTTATCTGGGTTTTCCTCAATCCCGCATTGCAACACGAAGAACCCAAGAAGCTTGCCGGACGGGACACCGAAGACACACTTCTCAGGGTTCAACTTGAGGTTGATCTTGCGCAGGTTCGCAAATGTTTCCTCCAGATCTAGCACAAGTGTTGCTTTGTCCTTGGTTTTGACCACTATGTCATCCATATAAGCTTCCATATTTCTATGTAGTTGGGGCTCAAAACCAATTTGGACTGCTCTTGCAAAGGTTGAGCCAGCACTCTTCAACCCAAAAGGCATCCGTAAAAAGCAATACGTACCACATGGGGTGATGAACGTTGTCTTCTCCTTGTCTTCTTTTGTCATGAAGATCTGGTGGTACCCTGAGTAGGCGTCGAGTAATGATAACAGGTCACACCCAGCCTAGGAGTCGACAATCTAGTCAATGCGCGGTAACGGGAAGGGATCCTTTGGACAAGCTTTATTGATGTCTATGTAATCAATACACAGTCTCCACTTCCCATTTGCCTTGTGCACCACTACCAGGTTGGCCAACCACGTCGGATGGAGCACTCCCCTTACCAAGCCTGCCGCCTCTAGTTTTCTGATCTCCCTGATGAACTCCTGCCTCTCCAGAGCTTGCCTCCTGACCTTCTGCTTGACGGGCCATGCATGAGGACAGACAACAAGATGGTGCTCAATCACTTCCTTGGGAACGCCGGGGATGTAGGAGGCTTGCCATGCAAACACATCGACATTCGCTCGCAGGAAAGTGACGAGCTCGCTTTCCTATTTGCTGTCGAGGCTGGAGCTTATGGTAAAAGCTCCCCACGTGGTGATATCAATTTCATTCGTTACTTTGATAATAGAAACAGGCCAGGTGGTGATATCAATGATATCTTCCTCTTTAATGAGATAATTGGCCATTTGGGTTTTCTAGAATTACCATTAAAAGGCAGAAGTTTTACTTGGTCCAATATGCAAGAGCAGCCCTTGCTTGAACAGCTTGATTGGTTTTTTACCACCTCGGACTGGATTTCTATTTATCCCAACACTGTCATTCTACCCCTGGCAAAAACGTCGTCTGATCATGTCCCATGTGTGGTTTCAATTGACACCGATATACCTAAATCTAGAGTCTTCAGGTTTGAGAATTATTGGGTGGACATGCCAGGGTTTTTGTACTGTGTCAAGCTTTCTTGGAACCAGCCAGTGTTTGCTGATTTGTCTCCTTCTGCTGTCCTGACAACCAAGTTTAAGCGTCTGCGTTCTGCCCTCAAGGCTTGGAGCAAGAACTTGTCTTTCCTTAAACGATTGACTATGGATTGTTCCCGAGTTATTTTATTCTTCGATAACCTGGAAGAGTTGAGGCCTTTCACCACACCTGAATTTAACTTTCGGAAGATTGTTAAGCTACACCATGAGAATCTGCTTCGAATACACTACATTTATTGGAAGCAGAGGTGTACAATCCGTTACATTAAGGTGGGAGAGGAGAATTCTTAGTTTTTTCATGCAATGGCTTCTGAACGTCTGCGTAGGAATATGATTGCTAGCCTCTCTATTGCAGGTGCTGACCCAGTTTCTGATCATTCCCAAATGGCGGGAATCCTTTGGTCCTCTTTTAAAAGCAGAATGGGCTAGGCCCAAGGCATCAATATGGGCTTTGATTTGCCCGCTCTTATTCAACCTGTTGAGGGCCTGAGCAGTCTGTCTGCACCGTTTTCTGCTGAAGAAATCAACACTGTCCTAAAAGAATTGCCGACTGATCGAGCTGCTGGGCCGGATGGCTTTAATGATCTTTTTGTCAAGAAGTGTTAGCCCATCATTGAGCAGGATTTTTTGGCTCTCATTCAGGGGTTTTATGATGGGAGGCTATCTTTGGAAAATATTAATGGATCCCTTATTACCTTAATTCCAAAGATGTTATCACCTGAAGGACCTGAGGATTTTAGACCAATCTCTCTCACTAACACATGCCTCAAGTTCCTTACTAAGCTTTTGAAAAATAGGCTTCAGAAGGTCATTCTGCAATGCATCCATAAGAATCAATATGGGTTTCTAAAGAGCAGAGCCATTCAGGACTGCCTAGCTTGGGCTTTTGAATATATACACCAATGCAATCAATCAAAAAGGCCAATTTCATTTTGAAGTTGGATTTTGCCAAAGCTTTTGACACAGTGGAGCATGATGTGATCTTGCAAGTTCTTCGGCACAAAGGTTTTGATGCCAAATGGATTTCTTGGATTAGAGAGATTCTCTCCTCAGGATCCTCTTCTATTTTGCTTAATGGGGTGCCTGGCAAACAGTTCAAATGTAAATGTGGGGTCAGGCAGGGGGATCCTCTATCCCCTCTTTTATTTGTCATAGCTGCTGATTTACTTCAATCAGTGGTCAATGACATGCTAGCTAAAGGAGTTCTAACACTTCCAATCCCATCTCGGTACCCTGATTTTCCTATCATACAATATGCTGATGATGCAATAATTATCCTTTCTGTAGTTGAGGACCAGTTGGTAGCTCTCAAGAACATGCTCCATGTTTTTCAACAGTCTACTGGCCTTAAGGTTAATTTGCAAAATCTTCAATGGTGCCATTAAATGTTGATCCCACTAAAGCACAGAGGTTATCTTCCATCCTGGGATGTAAGCTTGAATAGTTACCTTTCACATATCTGGGTTTGCCACTTGGTACAACAAAGCCTAGAATCGTTGATTTCATGCCCCTAGTGGATAGTGTTGAAAGAAGACTATATGTTAGCTCTGTCATGCTCAACCAAGGATCCAGGTTGCAATTGCTCACATATGTGCTTACTTCAATGCCCATATACTTCCTCTGTAGCTTGCATATCCCACCTGGTATTATCAAACAGTAGGATAGGATCTTCAGGCAGTGTTTGTGGAGAGGAAATTCTGATGTGCCTAAGCAGTCTTTAGCTGCCTAGGACTTAGTTTGTCGACCAAAGGATAAGGGAGGTCTTGGCATCCTAAACCTCAATGTCTAGAACCAAGGTCTGCTTCTCAAACAAATGCATAAGTTCTATAAAAAGCAGCAGGTTCCTTGGGTCCAATTGATTTGGGATAGTTATTATGATGGAGTTGTGCCCCATGCAACAGTCCTAACTGGATCCTTTTGGTGGAAAGACATTATCAAGATTGCTGACACATATAGGTCGATTGCTTCAGTGCAAGTTAATATGGGTGATTCTGATCTCTTTTGGCTGGATGCTTGGCATGTAGGTGGCTCTTCAAGGCCTCTTAGCCTCGATTACTAAGGCTTTTCTCTTTTGTTTTGGATGATAAGGTTTCTGTCAGGGATTTTTTACAAACTCAGGATTTGTACTCCATGTTTCATCTGCCCATTTCTCAGCAGGCAGCAGCTGAATTGGAAACCTTGGAAGGATGGTTATTCAATCTCCAGAGAGATCCAACATTGCCTGATGTTTGGGTTTGGCCTGGTAAATCTAGGAAGTTTTCTGCAAAGAGCTTCTATGACATCATGCATACACACCTCCCCTCTATTCAACCTTACAGGTGGCTTTGGTAGAGCAGATGTACTATGAAAATTAAGGTTTTTGGCTAGCTTCTATTTTTTGACAGGTTCAACACAAAGGACATGCTGGTCCGCAGGCACTGGAGATCCCCTATGGCTGATAATCTATGTGTCATCTGTAATGCCTTTGTTTGGGAGGACAGGGCACATCTCTTCTTTGGATGTAATTTCAGTGCCAGGGTTTGGAACTACCTGCAGATCGATTGGTCACATGGTTCTACTATTCAGCAATCTATATCTCAAGCAAGGCATAGATTTGGGCATCCTTTCTTCTTTGAAGTTATGCTAACACCTGCTTGGAATATTTGGATTCTCAAAAATGGGAGAAACTTCAGGGGCGTTCAGGCTACTTTTGCTGCCTGGAGGGGAAGTTTTGTACATGATCTCCTTCTCCTGTCACATAGGTTTAAGGATAGCTCTAAGACTAGGCTTGTAGATTGGGTTAACTCCCTCATGTAATTGTAAGTACTTCTTAACCTTTAGTTTAGGGTAGTAATCTTTTACCTTTCTCTGTACAGTTTGCTTCTTTGAGACTGCAATAAAGGGTTGTGGGGTTTTTACCCTACAGTAAATATTCAAAAAAAAAAGCTCCCCACGTGTCGTCCTCCTTGACGGGCACCTTCTTGGTCTCTGGTGGTGCAGCTCTGGACTTCTTGCTCTTGCCGGTCGAGCTCTCTGGCACATCCTCGCGCAACACCCCAAAGAGGTGCGCTTGCCGTAGTGGGTGCGAGGGGTCTCGCCGGTCTTTTTCCCTCCCGGGACTCCGTCGGCAGGAGCAGGTGCCTTGGCGGCAGCTGCTGCAACTGCTTCTCGGTAGAGTTGGTCGGCGCAAATCAATGTGTCTTTCTTGTCGGAGGGGACGGTGATGATGTTCATCGGCCCGAGCATCTTTAGCGTGTTGTAGGCGTAATGTGAAGCCGCCATGAACTTGCCTAGTGTCGGGCGGCCGAGGATCCCGTTGTAGGGTAAGGGGATCTCGGCTACATCAAAGACAATCCTCTCTGTCATGTGGTTCAGCTCGCCTCCGAACGTCACGGGCAGCGTAACCTTCGGATGGCTCCTCCCCGGGTTGACCCCATGGAACGTGCTCGTCTCCTCGAGTTCTCCATCAGGGATCTGCAGCCTCTTGATCACAACAGGCGAGATCAAGTACAGACCGGCCCCGCCGTCAACCAGCATCTTCGTCACCTTGAGGCTGCGGATTTTTGCTGAAACCAACAACGGCAAGCACCCAACCACGGTAGTGCGGTCAGGATGGTCCTCGGTGTCGAAGATGATAGGTGTGCTGGACCACTTCAGCAGCTTCTATGCATCGAACGACGGCTCCACCGCTGTGATCTCACGTGCCCATAGCTTGAGCTGGCGATGGGATGTATGCAGCGAGGCGCCACCATCGACGCACATGGCTTCCGTGGCTTTCTGGAACTCGTGATCGCCGGACTCATCATCCTTGTCGTGATCATCGTCTTCCTTCTTCTTGTCGTGGCCCCGGGCAGGCCTCTCCTGCTGATTATCTTTGCCATGGCGGCCTCCTTGGCCGCCATGCTTCTTACCGGATCCCTCGGCACCCTCTTGGCCCTTCTCCTTGTCCCGTCGCTCATACTCGGTTTTCTGCTTCTCAGCAAGCAGCTCCACTTGCCGGCAGTTCTGGAGGTCATGGCCCTTGGTGCGGTGGATCTTGCAATACTGCTTGTCAGAGCCACCTGGCTTATCGGCATCTGCCAAGGCCCGGCAAGCGACACACCCAGCAACCTCCTTGCCGGGGTCACTCGCCTTGGGTTTCTTGGTGGCGCCGGTATCGTTGGACCCCTCGACGGCAAGCACAATGTTGCCCTTGCGCTTCCTGTTATGGCGCCGGTCCTTCTTCACCGGGGTGGCGGTATCATCCATGGAGTCGGTTTCTGCGCCGGCCTTCGCCTGGGTACTTCCTTCCCTCTTCAGCCCGAGTGCACCGATCGGCCAGAATATAAAGTTCGGCCACATCCTTGACCTTGTTCATCGCCAGCTCCTCACGCATCTTATGATTGCGCACATTCTGTGGAATGCACTGATCATGGCGGCAGGATGAACACCGGGGATGTTGTACTGCACTCGGCTGAACCTTTGGATGTACTTGCGCAAGTTTTCTCCTTCCTTCTGGGGGATGATATGCAAATCACTCGCCTGGCCATGAGCTTGGTGGCCTCTGGTAAAGGCGCCAACAAACTCATAACACAGATCCGCCCAAGAAGAAATGGAGTCCACCGGCAAGTGCATCAACCATGACATAACATTGGGCTTGAGTGCCAACGGAAAGTAATTGGCAAGCACCTTATCGTCGTAGGCCCCAGCAGCTTGCATCGCGATGGTGTAGATGCTGAGGAATTCCGACGGGTGAGTCTTGTCGTTGTACTTCTCGCCAACGTCGGGCTTGAACGTGCAGTGGGAGGGCCACTGGAACTGCCGCAGCTCACGGGTGAAGGCTGGACAACCCACCTTGTAGGTTAGGCCACCGTAGCCTCCCGGTGCTGGGTGGTCCGTAGTGGGTCCTACCCGCCTGTCCGACTGGTGGCGCGCGTCACGCTGGCGCTCGATGGTGGTTTGAGCGTCTTCATGAGCTCGCTCCCGAAGAACTGAAGTTGGTCACCGCGGGTTCGCGGGTCGAACGACGCTATGGAGATATCATCACGAGCGTCTTCACGATGGACCGACACCCGCGGTGGCCGGCTGTTGGAAATATGCCCTAGAGGCAATAATAAATTAGTTATTATTATTATATTTCCTTGTTCATGACAATCGTTTATTATCCATGCTATAATTGTATTGATAGGAAACTCAGATACATGTGTGGATACATAGACAACACCATGTCCCTAGTAAGCCTCTAGTTGACTAGCTCATTGATCAATAGATGGTCACGGTTTCCTGACCATGGACATTGGATGTCGTTGATAATGGGATCACATCATTAGGAGAATGATGTGATGGACAAGACCCAATCCTAAGCCTAGCACAAAGATCGTATAGTTCGTATGCTAAAGCTTTTCTAATGTCAAGTATCATTTCCTTAGACCATGAGATTGTGCAACTCCTGGATACCCTAGGAATGCTTTGGGTGTACCAAACGTCACAACGTAACTAGGTGGCTATAAAGGTGCACTACAGGTATCTCCGAAAGTGTCTGTTTGGTTGGCACGAATCGAGACTGGGATTTGTCACTCCGGTTGACGGAAAGGTATCTCTGGGCCCACTCGGTAGGACATCATCATAATGTTCACAATGTGACCAAGGGGTTGATCATGGGATGATGTGTTACGGAACGAGTAAAGAGACTTGTTGGTAACGAGATTGCACAAGGTATCGGCATACCGGCGATCGAATCTCGAGCAAGTACAATACCGCTAGACAAAGGGAATTGTATACGGGATTGCTTGAATCCTTGACATCGTGGTTCATCCGATGAGATCATCGTGGAACATGTGGGATCCAACATGGGTATCCAGATCCCGCTGTTGGTTATTGGCCAGAGAGCTGTCTCGGTCATGTCTGCACGATTCCCGAACCCGTAGGGTCTACACACTTAAGGTTCGGTGACGCTAGAGTTGTTATGGGAATTGGTGTGCAGTTACCGAATGTTTTTTGGAGTCCCGGATGAGATCACGGACGTCACGAGGAGTTCCGGAATGGTCCGGAGGTAAATATTTATATATGGGAAGTCCTATTTTGACCACCGGAAAATGTTCGGGATTTTTCGGTATTGTACCGGGAAGGTTCTAGAAGGTTCCGGAGTGGGGCCCACCAGCATGGGAGGGACCCACATGAACGTGGGTAGTGGGGGCAAGGCCCCACACCCTTGGTCAAGGCGCATCAAGATCCCCCTTAGAAGGAATAAGATCATATCCCAAAGGGATAAGATCAAGATCCCTAAAAAGGGGGGATAACAATCGGTGGGGAAGGAAATGATGGGATTTCTTTCCTCCCACCTTTGCCAACGCCCCAATGGACTTGGAGGGCAAGAAACCAGCCCCCTCCAGCCCTATATATAGTGGGGAGGCGCATGGGATCTTCACCCTTGCCCCTGGCGCAGCCCTCTCCCTCCCCAACACCTTCTCGTCCTCCGTAGTGCTTGGCGAAGCCCGCCGGAGAACTGCAAGCTCCACCACCACGCCATCGTGCTGCCGGAGCTCTCCCTCAACTTCTCCTCTCCCCTTGCTGGATCAAGAAGGAGGAGACGTCACCGGGTTGTACGTGTGTTGAACGCGGAGGTGCCGTCCGTCCGGCACTAGGATCTCCGGTGATTTGGATCACGATGAGTACGACTCCTTCAACCCCGTTCTCTTGAACGCTTCCGCTTAGCGATCTACAAGGGTACGTAGATGCACTCCCCTTCCCCTCGTTTCTAGTTTCTCCATAGATAGATCTTGGTGACACGTAGGAAAATTTTGAATTTCTGCTACGTTCCCCAACAGTGGCATCATGAGCTAGGTCTATTGCGTAGATTCTTTGCACGAGTAGAACACAAAGTAGTTGTGGGCGATGATTTTGTTCAATTTTCTTACCGTTACTAGTCTTATCTTGATTCGGCGGCATTGTGGAATGAAGCGGCCCGGACCGACCTTACATGTACTCTTACGTGAGACAGGTTCCACCGACTGACATGCACTTGTTGCATCAGGTGGCTAGGGGGTGCCAGTCTGTCCCACTTTAGTCGGATCAGATTCGATGAAAAGGGTCCTTATGAAGGGTAAATAGAAATTGGCATATCACGTTGTGGTTTTTGCGTAGGTAAGAAACGTTCTTGCTAGAAACCCATAGCAGCCACGTAAAACATGCAAACAACAATTAGAGGACGTCTAACTTGTTTTTGCAGGGTATGCTATGTGATGTGATATGGACAAGAAGAACGTGATGAATGATATGTGATGTATGAGATTGATCATGTTCTTGTAATAGGAATCACGACTTGCATGTCGATGAGTATGACAACTGGCAGGAGCCATAGGAGTTGTCTTAATTTATTGTATGACCTGCGTGTCATTGAACAACGACATGTAATTACTTTACTTTATTGCTAACCGGTAGCCATAGTAGTAGAAGTAATAAGTTGGCGAGACAACTTCATGAAGACACGATGATGGAGATCATGATGATGGAGATCATGGTGTCACGCCGATGACGATGATGATCATGGAGCCCCGAAGATGGCGATCAAAAGGAGCAAAATGATATTGGCCATATCATGTCACTATTTGATTGCATGTGATGTTTATCATGTTTATGCATCGTATTTGCTTAGAACGACGGTAGTAAATAAGATGATCCCTCATTAAAATTTCAAGAAAGTGTTCCCCCTAACTGTGCACCGTTGCAAAAGTTCGTCATTTTGAAGCACCACGTGATGATCGGGTGTGATAGATTCTAACGTTCACATACAACGGGTGTAAGCCAGATTTACACACGCGAAACACTTAGGTTGACTTGACGAGCCTAGCATGTACAGACATGGCCTCGGAACACAAGAGACCGAAAGGTCGAGCATGAGTCATATAGTAGATACGATCAACATGAAGATGTTCACCGATGATGACTGGTCCGTCTCACGTGATGATCGGACACGGCCTAGTTGACTCGGATCATGTAATCACTTAGATGACTAGAGGGATGTCTATCTGAGTGGGAGTTCATAAGATGAACTTGTTTATCCTGAACATAGTCAAAAGGTTTTTGCAAATTATGTCATAGCTCGCGCTTTAGTTCTACTGTTTTAGATATGTTCCTAGAGAAAATATAGTTGAAAGTTGACAGTAGCAATTATGCGGATAGTAGAAGGCTTATGTCCTTAATGCACCGCTCGGTGTGCTGGACCTCGAACGTGGTCTGTGGATGTTGCGAACATCTGACATACACGTTTTGATGACTACAACATAGTTCGGTAATGTTAAATGGTTTAGAATTGAGGCACCAAAGACATTTTTGAAATGTCGCAGAACATATGAGATGTTTCGAGGGCTGAAATTGGGATTTCAGGCGCGTGCCCACGTCAAGAGGTATAAGACCTCCGACGATTTTCTTAGCCTGCATAATAAGGGAGAAAAGCTCAATCTTGAGCTTGTGCTCAGATTGTCTGAGTACAACAATCACTTGAATCGAGTGGGAGTTGATCTTCCAAATGAGATAGTGATGTTTCTCCAAAGACATTGCCACCAAGCTACTAGAGCTTCGTGATGAACTATAACATAACAGGGATAGATATAATGATCCTTGATCTATTCGCAATGTTCGACACCGCGAATGTAGAAATCAAGAAGGAGCATCAATTGTTGATGGTTAGTGAAACCACTAGTTTTAAGAAGGGCAAGGGAAAGAAGGGGTACTTCATGAAACAACAAATCAGTTGCTGCTCCAGTGAAGAAACCCAAGGTTGAACCCAAACCCGAGACTAAGTGCTTCTGTAATAAGGGGAACAGCCACTGGAGCAGAATTACCCTAGATACTTGGTAGATGAGAAGGTTGGCGAGGTCGATAGAAGTATATTGGATATACATTATGTTAATGTGTACTTTACTAGTACTCCTAGTAGCACCAGGGTATTAGATACCGGTTCGGTTGCTAAGTGTTAGTAACTCGAAATAAAAGAGCTACGGAATAAACGGAGACTAGCTAAAGGTGAGATGACGATGTGTGTTGGAAGTGTTTCCAAGGTTGATGTGATCAAGCATCGCCTGCTCCGTCTACCATCGAGATTGGTGTTAAACCTAAATAATTGTTATTTGGTGTTTGCGTTGAGCATAGACATGATTGGATTATGTCTATCGCAATACGGTTATTCATGTAAGGAGAATAATGGTTACTCTATTTATTTGAATAATACCTTCAATGGTCTTGCACCTAAAAAGAATGGTTCATTGAATCTCGATCGTAGTGATACACATTTTCATGCCAAAAGATATAAGATAGTAATGATAGTACCACTTACTTGTGGCACTACCATGTAAGTCATATTGGTATAAAACGCATGAAGAAGCTCCATGTTGATGGATCTTTGGACTCACTCGTTTTTGAAAAGTTTGAGACATGCGAGCCATGTCTATTGGTGTATACGCATGAAGAAACTCCATGCAGATGGATCGTTTGGACTCACTTGATTTTGAATCTCTTGAGAAATGCAAATCATACCACATGGGCAAGATGACTGAAAAGCCTCGTTTTCAGTAAAATGGAACAAGATAGCAACTTGTTGGAAGTAACACATTTTGATGTGTGCAGTCCAATGAGTGCTGAGGCATGAAGTGAATATCGTTATGTTCTTACTTCACGGATGATTTAAGTAGATATTGAGTATATTTACTTGATGAAACACAAGTCTAAATTATTGAATGGTTCAAGTAATTTCAGAGTGAAGTTGAAGATCATTGTGACAAGAGGATAAAATGTCTATGATATGATCATAGAGATGAGTATCTGAGTTACGAGCTTTGGCACGCAATTAAGACATTGTGGAAATTGTTTCACAATTAATACCGCTTGGAACACCATAATGTGATGGTGTGTCCGAACATCATATTTGCACCCTATTGGATATAGTGCGTACCATGATGTATCTTATCGAATTACCACTATCGTTCATGGGTTAGGCATTAGAGACAACCGCACTCACTTTAATAGGGCACCACGTAATTCCATTGAGACGACACCTTTTGAACTATGGTTTGGAGAAACCTAAGTTGTCATTTCTTAAAATTTTGGGGCTGTGAAGCTTATGTGAAAAAGTTTCAGGTTGATGAGCTCGAAGCCAAAGCGGATAAAAATGCATCTTCATAGGACACCCAAAACAGTTGGGTATACCTCCTATCTCAGATCCGGAAGCAAAAGTAATTGTTTCTAGAAACGGGTCCTTTCTCGAGGAAAAGTTTCTCTTGAAAGAATTAAGTGGGAGGATGGTTGAGACTTGATGAGGTTATTGAACCATCACTTCAACCAGTGAGTAGCAGGGCACAGGAAGTTGTTCATGTGGCACCTACACCAATTGAAGTGGAAGCTGATGATAGTGATCATGATGCTTCGGATCAAGTCACTACCGGACCTCGTAGGTCGACAAGGACGCATACTACTTCAGAGTGGTACGCAATCTTGTCTTAGAGGTCATGTTGCTAGACAACAATGAACCTACGAGCTATGGAGAAGCGATGGTGGGCCTGGATTCCGACGAATGGCTCGAGGCCATAAAATCCGAGAGAGGATCCATGACTTTGGAAGAAATACTTGATGGTTGTAAGGCCGTTTGGTACAGATGGATTTTAAAAGGAAGACAGACAATGATGGTAAGTATTACCATTAAGAAAGCTCGATTTGTCGTTAAGATGTTTTCGACAAGTTCAAGGAGTTGACTACGGTGAGGCTTTCTCACTCGTAGCGATGCTAAGAGTTCGTTGGAATTATATTAGCAATTACTGCATGATTTATGAAATCTTGCAGATAGAATGTCAAAACATTGTGTCCTCGACGATATCCTTGAGGAAAGGTTGTATGTGATACAACCAGAAGGATTTGTCAATCCTAAAAGACGCTAATAAGTATGCAAAGCTCCAGCAATCCTTCTAAGGACTGGAGTAAGCATCTCGGAGTTGGAATGTACGCTTTGATGAGATGATCAAAGATTTTGGGTTTATACAAGGTTCATGAGAAACTTGTATTTCCAAAGAAGTGAGTGGGAGCACTGTAGAATTTCTGATGAGTATATGTTGATCAGAAATGATGTAGAATTTCTGGAAAGCATATAAGGTTGTTTGAAAAGTGTTTTTCAATAGAAAACATGGATTAAGCTGCTTGAACATTGAGCACCAAGATCTATGAGGATAGATCAAAAACGCTAAATGGTACTTTCAAATGAGCACATACCTTGACATGATCTTGAAGGTGTTCAAAATAGATCAGTCAAAGAAGGAGTTCTTGCCTGAGTTGTAAGGTATGAAGTTAAGAGTTAAAGCTCGACCACGGCAGAAGAGAGAGAAAGGACGAAGGTTGTCCCCTATGCTTCAGACGTAGGCTCTATAGTATGCTATGTTGTGTACCGCACCGGAAGTGTGCCTTGCCATGAGTCAGTCAAGGGGTACAAGAATGATCCAGAAATGGGTCATTGGACAGCGGTAAAAATTGTCCTTGGAGTAAATAAGGACATGTTTCTCGATTATGGAGGTGATAAAAAGTTTGGCGTAAAGGGTTACGTCGATGCAAGCTTTAACACCTATCCGAATGACTCCGAGTAGCAAACCGGATACGTATAGTGGAGCAACCATTTGGAATAGCTCCAAGTGGAGCGTGGAAGCAGCATTTACAATATGACATAGAGAATTATGAAGTACATACGGATCTAAATATTGCAGACCCGTTGACTAAAACCTCTCTCACAAGCAAAACATGATCAAACCCCATAACTCATTGAGTCTTATCACATGGTGATGTGAACTAGTTTAGTGACACTAGTAAACTCTTTGGATGTTGGTTACATGGCGATGTGATCTGTCAGTGTTAATCACATGGCGATGTGAACTAGATTATTGACTCTAGTGCAAGTGGGAGACTGCTGGAAATATGCCCTAGAGGCAATAATAAATTAGTTATTATTATTATATTTCCTTGTTCATGATAATCGTTTATTATCCATGCTATAATTGTATTGATAGGAAACTCAGATACAGGTGTGGATACATAGACAACACCATGTCCCTAGTAAGCCTCTAGTTGACTAGCCCGTTGATCAATAGATGGTCACGGTTTCCTGACCATGGACATTGGATGACGTTGATAACGGGATCACATCATTAGGAGAATGATGTGATGGACAAGACCCAATCCTAAGCCTAGCACAAAGATCGTATAGTTCGTATGCTAAAGCTTTTCTAATGTCAAGTATCATTTCCTTAGACCATGAGATTGTGCAACTCTCGGATACCCTAGGAATGCTTTGGATGTACCAAACGTCACAACGTAACTAGGTGGCTATAAAGGTGCACTACAGGTATCTCCGAAAGTGTCTGTTTGGTTGGCACAAATCGAGACTGGGATTTGTCACTCCGGTTGACGGAAAGGTATCTCTGGGCCCACTCGGTAGGACATCATCATAATGTGCACAATGTGACCAAGGGGTTGATCATGGGATGATGTGTTATGGAACGAGTAAAGAGACTTGCCGGTAACGAGATTGAACAAGGTATCGGCATACCGACGATCGAATCTCGGGCAAGTACAATACCGCTAGACAAAGGGAATTGTATACGGGATTGCTTGAATCCTTGACATCGTGGTTCATCCGATGAGATCATCGTGGAACATGTGGGAGCCAACATGGGTATCCAGATCCCGCTGTTGGTTATTGGCCAGATAGCTGTCTCGGTCATGTCTGCATGATTCCCGAACCCGTAGGGTCTACATACTTAAGGTTCGGTGACGCTAGAGTTGTTATGGGAATTGGTGTGCAGTTACCGAATGTTGTTCGGAGTCCCGGATGAGATCACGGACGTCATGGGGAGTTCCGGAATGGTCCGGAGGTAAAGATTTATATATGGGAAGTCCTATTTTGACCACCGGAAAATGTTCGGGATTTTTCGGTATTGTACCGGGAAGGTTCTAGAAGGTTCCGGAGTGGGGCCCACCAGCATGGGAGGGACCCACATGAACGTGGGTAGTGGGGGCAAGGCCCCACACCCTTGGTCAAGGCGCATCAAGATCCCCCCTTAGAAGGAATAAGATCATATCCCGAAGGGATAAGATCAAGATCCCTAAAAAGGGGGATAACAATCGGTGGGGAAGGAAATGATGGGATTTCTTTCCTCCCACCTTTGCCAACGCCCCAATGGACTTGGAGGGCAAGAAACCAGCCCCCTCCAGCCCTATATATAGTGGGGAGGCGCATGGGAGCTTCACCCTTGCCCCTGGCGCAGCCCTCTCCCTCCCCAACACCTCCTCCGTAGTAGTAGTGCTTGGCGAAGCCCGCCGGAGAACTGCAAGCTCCACCACCATGCCATCATGCTGCCGGAGCTCTCCCTCAACTTCTCCTCTCCCCTTGCTTGATCAAGAAGGAGGAGACATCCCCGGGCTGTATGCGTGTTGAACGCGAAGATGTCGTCCGTTCGGCACTAGGATCTCCGGTGATTTGGATCACGATGACTACGACTCCTTCAACCCCGTTCTCTTGAACGCTTCCGCTTAGCGATCTACAAGGGTATGTAGATGCACTCCCTTCTCTCTCTCATTGCTAGTTTCTCCATAGATAGATCTTGGTGACTCGTAGGAAAATTTTGAATTTCTGCTATGTTCCCCAACACCGGCATGGAGGAGGGGAGTGCACCGTTGTCGCATCGCCTCCGGCCCGTCCTCCGCTGGCATGCGGTGGCTCGACGGAGCGACGGCCTACAGGTCCTGCCGGCCACAACTCATTGTTGTTAGCGATGCCGACGAGGCTCCGGACGGTGGCCCTCCATTCATCAAGCTTCTCCGCAGCGGGAGGAAAGTTGAGGAGTAGTTGTGCGCGTAATAGGGCTTCTGCTGGCGTGGGCAGCAGCAAAAGCTGTGTGGACCGCGATGCGCTTCGACTTCTAACCGCGTTATAAGGAGCCCCATCACGGCCCCACAGCCGTCCGCCACCTCCGCCAGCACCTCGACGTGCATGCTGGCCCTCCTCATCATGTGAAGGGTGCATGGGACTCTTCCCAGGGCAGCGCCCAGGGTCACCAGTAGGGCGGCGCTCCTCATCGCGCACGACCTGAGAAGAGCGTGCCGTGGGCGCCAGTGTTGGCGTCTTAGAGGTTGCCGCACCGCCGTTTGGCGGCACGATGACGCCCCTGGAGGGCCCCGCGCCGCCTGCTGGGGGCCCGACTCCGTCTCTGGAGCGTGCGACATGTGGCTCATCGCCTGGCGCACGAACGGCGCCGCTCACCAGGCCTGGACTGCCAGGGTGATGTGGATGTTCGCGGGCCGTGCCATGAGTTCTCTCCGCGACCAGCCCGCTACTGGTCCGCATCGGTACTAGCAGTCCGGTCCCGGACGAACCGATTGTCGTGGTCGTCTTCCTCTTAGGAGCCATGGCGATGAAGAACTGCTAGGCCAACTACTAGACCAGATTCTCATAATTGTGCCCCCTACCTGGCATGCCAAAGATGTCGGTGGGAAACGACACCTATGGGATCACGAGGACCCCTTCTGCGGTTGCGGGGCGCGGGATTGTGAGAAGAGCAGGATTAGCAATCAGCACAAGGATCGTTCACCCAGGTTCGGGCCGCGAGGATGCGTAAAATCCTAGTCCTGCTTTGGTGGATGTATTGAGTGTTCTTGAGCTCTTGAACTAGATACATAGGCTGTGTGGTTCAAAAGAGCCGAATCCCTCTCCAGTATGCCATGGGCCTCCTTTTATAGTCGAAAGGGGCTGCCACAGTGGCACACAGGAGGTGGAAAGGCCTATAGTGCTATGAGCTTATCGCTCGTATTACAGGACAAGACGCATTTCATGTGTGGCTTAGGTGTCCCCTTGCTTTATCGGGGACGGGAGAGAGGCCCGTCCCATCCGTCGCCGCTCCTCCTCGCTTCAATACGCGCCCTGGCCAGCGGTGCATGCGGCGCTATGTAGGCAGGCAAGCAGCTGAGGTGGCATGGTGGTGGAGCCATCACGAAGATCTGCATGTCGTCACGCAGGCGTGTGCTGACTTGGCCTGGAAGCTGCATGTTGCCACACAGGTGCCTGCCCAGCTGGTTGGGCTGGCAACTGCATGTGAATGGCGGTGGAGACTTGGTTGGTGTGGGCCTGGCAGTGGCCCCACTGACGCCCTTGGCAAGGGTCTTGCGGGGTGGCCCAGCAAGGGTCTTGCCGTGGCGTGCTGTCATCCCCGGCAAGGATCTTGTTGAGGATTGTTGCCTCCCAATCCTCATCTGAACTTGAATATTCTTTGTCTTCACAAAGATCTACATGCCACCATGGAGGTGCCTCCCGAGCCCTGACCCAACGTGGTTGATGGTGTTGGAGACCGTGGGCTCGAGTGTGGCTCACTCCGCTGGTGTGGGCGAGCCGCCCCGGCAAAGGTCTTGCCAGGGAAACCTGCTTCGTCCATCTTCTCTATGTGGTCTCGGTCTTTGACGTTTGCACTGATCGTCTTGCAGCCTCCACTCCTCCCTTTTGCCCTGCTAAGTGTGGCTTCGGCATGTGGCTCTGACTACCCGTGCACAAGTAAAGGGGTACAAAGGAGTGCCCCTACTTTAGTACATCGACAAGCTATGTGTTTGATCTCTCTCTTTCTCTCGTGCTTTTGATTTGGCACGAACTTGATGTACCATGAGCTTTGTTGATATAGTTGGATCTTATGGTGTTCATCCTTCTCTACCTTCTTGTGATGAATTGAATCTTTTCCTTTGAGGTTTTGTTATGTTGGATTGAATCTTTTGGATGTGACAGCACTTGATGTATGTCTTGCGATGGGATATTCATGGTGACAATGTGATGTTCTATTGATTCACTTGATGTATGTTTCGGTTATCAACTTACGGATTCCCATGGTGACATTGGGGTAATCTATGCATAGGGGTTGGTACGCGTTTTCATATTCCTTTCTCCGATAGAAATCTTGGGGTACTCTTTGAAGTTCTTTGTGTTGGATTGAATATTATGAATCTGAAATTGTGTGATGCACATCATATAGTTAACCCACGGATACTTGTGGTGACATTGGAGTATCTAGGTGACATTAGGGTTGACTGATGTGTGTCATATGGTGTTATTTTAGTACGAACTCTATGGTTGTTTGTGACACTTATAGGAATAGATCAAAAGATTGATCAGAAAGAATAACTTTGAGGTGGTTTTGTACCCTATAAACAATTTTATCTTATGTTCTCCGTGATAGGAACTTTGGAGTGATTCTTTATTGCACGTTGAGGGGTTGGTATATGATCCAATTATGTTATCATCGTTGAGAGATCTTGCACTAGTGAAAGTATGAACCCTAGGCCTTGTTTTCAAGAATTGCAATACCGCTTTTGCTCACTTTTGTTACTAGTTACCTTTCTATTTTTATTTATTCAGATTATACAAATATATTTCTACCATCCATACTACACTTTTATCACCATCTCTTCACCAAACTAGTGCACCTATACAATTTGCCATTGTATTAGGTGTGTTGGGGACACAAGAGACTCTTTGTTATTTGGTTGCAGGGTTGTTTGAGCGAGCACGCCTCCCACGGATTGATAAACCTTAGGTCATCAACTTGAGGGAAAATTGTTGTTGTCCTACAGAACTCTGCGCTTGGAGGCCCAACACGAGTCTACAAGAATAAGTTGTGTAGTAGACATCAATGGGTGAGAAGGGTCAGCGAAGTGACTGTAGCATATGAGGCAAGAGTTGGAAAAGAAGCGGATAGGTTCTGTTGGCATGGTGTTGAACGAGGCTTGGTTTTTTATCTATATTGAAGTGTGTGTTTGATGAGTGAGTGCAACTTGTGTTGATAATATACTGTTTTTAGCTTTAACCATCTTTTTTTTGAAGCACCTTGTTCTACTGTAATTTTCTATTAATAAAGCAAAAGTTTACAATATTTACAAATGAAAAGAAAGAAAGGCAACTCTAGCCCTTAACCAACGTCAGTTTTTTCCAACATGATACTATTAAAGAGAGGAAAAGTCTTTGAAAGGAGTCATTCCAGATGATCCTTAATCCACTACTATGGGGGCTTTAGATGCTTAACTTTAATTATGTGAGCCAATAAGCTAAAATCCTCCTTTAGCCTTAATTTCCAACAATTTATGGCTTCTTTTTTGAATATTTTCCCATTTCTTTGACACCAAGTGGCCTAGCATCCCTGAATTATAATATCCATGGCAATATTTTTGGGGAGTAGTTTGTGGGCTAACTGAATGTCATCTAAAGAGGATATTCCCAGCTTTCCGTGGTAGGACACTGTTCCAGCAGTCTTGCACAAAGCCATAGTCCCAGAAAAGGTGTCTCAAAGTTTCTTCTATGTTTTCATTGCGGGACACACACTCATAGCAGGTGGAAACTCTTCCTTTTGAGTAGATTTCTGGTATTGACTTTGTCATGAATTAATAATCGATAGAAGATTTTATGCCTGAGTCTGCAGGCATTTTTCCAAAGCCATTTGTATATTATTTGCTTCTCCTATTCTGGATATGGATTTTGGTACATTTTGATGGAGGAGTATTTGTCCATCTGACCTTTGCATGCCCACTGGTCATTTGTTTGCACCTCTGCCAGATTTTGAAGTAAATTTCCCAATAATTGGAACTGCTTGTAAGCCTGTGTGGACATTGGAGTATGAAATAACTAAGTGTTATCTGGTGAAGTGATACGTATCCAACGTATCTACTTTTCCAAACACTTTTGCCCTTGTTTTGGACTCTAACTTGCATGATTTGAATGAAACTAACCCGGACTGACGCTGTTTTCAGCAGAACTGCCATGGTGTTAATTTTATGCAGAAATAAAAGTTCTCGGAATGACCTGAAAATCCACAGAGCAACTTTTCAGATTTAATAAAAAATATTGGCGAAAGAAATAGTGCCAGGGGGCCCACGCCCTGTCCACGAGGGTGGGGGGCATGCCCCCTCCCCCTGGGCGCGCCCCCTGCCTCGTGGGCCCCCTGGAGCTCCACTGACCTCAACTCCAACTCCATATATTTGCTTTCGCGGAGAAAAATCAGACAAGAAGTTTCATCGCATTTTACGATACGGAGCCGCCGCCAAGCCCTAATCTCTCTCGGGAGGGCTGATCTGGAGTCTGTTCGGGGCTCCGGAGAGGAGGATTCATCGCCGTTGTCATCATCAACCATCCTCCATCACCAATTTCATGATGCTCACCGTCGTGCGTGAGTAATTCCATTGTAGGCTTGCTGGATGATGATGGGTTGGATGATATTAACCATGTAATCAAGTTAGTTTTGTTAGGGTTTGATCCCTAGTATCCACTATGTTCTGAGATTGATGTTGCTATGACTTTGCTATGCTTAATGCTTGTCACTGGGGCCCGAGTGCCATGATTTCAGATCTGAACCTATTATGTTTTCATGAATATATGTGAGTTCTTGATCCTATCTTGCAAGTCTATAGTCACCTATTATGCAACAACCCCGAAGTGACAATAATAGGGATACTTCTCGGTGATGACCGTAGTTTGAGGAGTTCATGTATTCACTATGTGTTAATGCTTTGGTCCGGTTCTCTATTAAAAGGAGGCCTTAATATCCCTTAGTTTCCACTAGGACCCCGCTGCCACGGGAGGGTAGGATAAAAGATGCCATGCAAGTTCTTTTCCATAAGCACGTATGACTATATTCGGAATACATGCCTGCATTACATTGATGAACTAGAGCTACTTCTGTGTCACCCTATGTTATAACTATTACATGAGGAATCGCATGCGACATAATTATCCATCACTGATCCAATGCCTACGAGATTTTCACATATTGTGCTTTGCTTATTTACTTTACCGTTGCTATTGTTACAATTACTACAAAAATGCTACTGTTCTTTTGCTACCGTTACCATTACTTCCATACTACTTTGCTACTAAATACTTTGCTGCAGATACTAAGTTATCCAGGTGTGGTTGAATTGACAACTCAACTACTAATACTTGAGAATATTCTTTGGCTCCCCTTGTGTCGAATCAATAAATTTGGGTTGAATACTCTACCCTCAAAAATTGTTGCGATCCCCTATACTTGTGGGTTATCAAGACTATTTTCTGGCACCGTTGCCGGGGAGCATAGATCTATTCTTTGAGTCACTTGGGATTTATATCTGCTGGTCACTATGAGGAACTTGAAAGACGAAAGAACTAAGATTTTTCCCTCAACTACGAGGGGAGGTAAGGAACTGCCATCTAGCTCTGCACTAGATTCTCCTTCTGTTTTGAGTAAGCATGCGACACCTAAACCTGCTACTGCTATGAATTCTGATATGTCGCATGTTATTGATGATGCCACTTCTGCTATGCATGATACTTATGATGAAACTACTTCTGTGATTTATACTACTTTGCCATTAGGTGAATTTATTGATGAACAACTTGCTAGGGCTAGAGAGAATGAAATACTTGAAACTGATATTATTGAAGATAGTGATGATGAAGGTTCTCCCCCTAAGTATGAATTGCCTGTTGTTCCAGAGGGTTATGTTATGGATGAAGAAACTACTATAGCTATTCTTGCTTGCAATGATAGATCTGATCTTAAGAAGTTATTAGCTAAATGGAAACAGAAATCTCTAAATGCTGGAATGAAATATGACCCTGCTTTTGCTACTTCACCTATCTTTATTACTGATAAGGATTATGAATTCTCTGTCGATCCTGAAATAATTACTTTGGTTGAATATGATCCTTTTTTTGGCAATGAATCTGAAACTGTTGTGGCACATCTTACTAAGCTAAATGATATAGCCACCCTGTTCACTAATGATGAGAAGTCTCACTACTATTATATCCTTAAGATATTTCCATTCTCATTAAAGGGTGATGCTAAAACTTGGTTTAATTCTCTTGATCCTGGTTGTGTGTGTAGTCCCGAGGATATGATTTATTACTTCTCTGCTAAATATTGTTGGAAATATGCCCTAGAGGCAATAATAAAAGTATTATTATTATATTTCCTTGTTCATGATAATTGTCTTTTATTCATGCTATAACTGTATTATCCGGAAATCGTAATACACGTGTGAATACATAGACCACAATATGTCCCTAGTGAGCCTCTAGTTGACTAGCTCGTTGTGATCAACAGATAGTCATGGTTTCCTGGCTATGGACATTGGATGTCGTTGATAACGGGATCACATCATTAGGAGAATGATGTGATGGACAAGACCCAATCCTAAGACTAGCACAAAAGATCGTGTAGTTCATTTGCTAGAGCTTTGCCAATGTCAAGTATCTCTTCCTTCGACCATGAGAGCGTGTAACTCCTGGATACCGTAGGAGTGCTTTGGGTGTATCAAACGTCACAACGTAACTGGGTGACTATAAAGGTGCACTACAGGTATCTCCGAAAGTATCTATTGTTTTATGCGGACCGAGACTGGGATTTGTCACTCCGTGTAAACGGAGAGGTATCTCTGGGCCCACTCGGTAGGACATCATCATAATGTGCACAATGTGACCAAGGGGTTGATCACGGGATGATGTGTTACGGAACGAGTAAAGAGACTTGCCGGTAACGAGATTGAACAAGGTATCGGTATACCGACGATCGAATCTCGGGCAAGTACAATACCGCTAGACAAAGGGAATTGAATACGGGATTGATTAAGTCCTTGACATCGTGGTTCATCCGATGAGATCATCGTGGAACATGTGGGAGCCATCATGGGTATCCAGATCCCGCTGTTGGTTATTGACCGGAGAACGTCTCGGTCATGTCTGCATGTCTCCCGAACCCGTAGGGTCTACACACTTAAGGTTCGATGACGCTAGGGTTATAAAGGAAGTTTGTATGTGGTTACCGAATGTTGTTTGGAGTCCCGGATGAGATCCCGGACGTCACGAGGAGTTCCGGAATGGTCCGGAGGTAAAGATTTATATATGGGAAGTCCTATTTTGGCCACCGGAAAATGTTCGGGATTTTTCGGTATTGTACCGGGAAGGTTCTAGAAGGTTCCAGAGTGGGGCCCACCTGCATGGGGGGACCCACATGGACGTGGGTAGTGGGGGCAAGGCCCCACACCCCTGGTCAAGGCGCACCAAGATCCCCCCTTAGAAGGAATAAGATCATATCCCGAAGGGATAAGATCAAGATCCCTAAAAAGGGGGGATAACAATCGGTGGGGAAGGAAATAATGAGATTTCTTTCCTCCCACCTTGGCCAACGCCCCAATGGACTTGGAGGGCAAGAAACCAGCCCCTCCACCCCTATATATAGTGGGGAGGCTCATGGGAGCTATACACGAAGTTCTGGCACAGCCCTACCTCTCTTCCTACTCCTCCTCTCCCATGGTGCTTGGCGAAGCCCTGCTGGATTGCCACGCTCCTCCACCACCACCACGCCGTTGTGCTGCTGTTGGATGGAGTCTTCCTCAACCTCTCCCTCTCTCCTTGCTGGATCAAGGCGTGGGAGACGTCACCGGGCTGTACGTGTGTTGAACGCGGAGGTGCCGTCCGTTCGGCACTAGGATCATCGGTGATTTGAATCACGACGAGTACGACTCCATCAACCCCGTTCACTTGAACGCTTCCGCTTAGCGATCTACAAGGGTATGTAGATGCACTCTCTTTCTACTCGTTGCTGGTCTCTCCATAGATAGATCTTGATGACACATAGGAAAATTTTGAATTTCTGCTACGTTCCCCAACAGTGGCATCATGAGCTAGGTCTATTGCGTAGATTCTTTGCACGAGTAGAACACAAAGTAGTTGTGGGCGTTGATGTTGTTCAATATGCTTACCGTTACTAGTCCAATCTTGTTTCGATGGTATTGTGGGATGAAGTGGCCCGGACCGACCTTACACGTACTCTTACGTGAGACAGGTTCCACCAATTGACATGCACTTGGTGCATAAGGTGGCTAGCGGGTGCCAGTCTCTCCCACTTTAGTCGGAACGGATTCGATGAAAAGGGTCCTTATGAAGGGTAAATAGCAATTGGCATATCACATTGTGGTCTTGCGTAGGTAAGAAACGTTCTTGCTAGAAACCCATAGCAGCCACGTAAAACATGCAACAACAATTAGAGGACGTCTAACTTGTTTTTGCAGGGTATGCTATGTGATGTGATATGGCCAAGAAGAATGTGATGAATGATATGTGATGTATGAGATTGATCATGTTCTTGTAATAGGATTCACGACTTGCATGTCGATGAGTATGACAACCGGCAGGAGCCATAGGAGTTGTCTTTATTTATTGTATGACCTGCGTGTCATTGAAGAACGCCATGTAAACTACTTTACTTTATTGCTAAACGCGTTAGTCATAGAAGTAGAAGTAGTCGTTGGCGTGACAACTTCATGAAGACACGATGGTGGAGATCATGATGATGGAGATCATGGTGTCGTGCCGGTGACGATGATGATCATGGAGCCCCGAAGATGAAGATCAAAAGGAGCAAAATGATATTGGCCATATCATGTCACTATTTGATTGCATGTGATGTTTATCATGTTTATGCATCTTGTTTGCTTAGGACGACGGTAGTAAATAAGATGATCCCTTACAAAATTTCAAGAAGTGTTCTCCCCTAACTGTGCACCGTTGCTACAGTTCGTCGCTTCTAAGCACCACGTGATGATCGGGTGTGATGGATTCTTACGTTCACATACAACGGGTGTAAGACAGTTTTACACAGCGAAAACACTTAGGGTTAACTTGACGAGCCTAGCATGTGCAGACATGGCCTCGAAACACGAAGACCGAAAGGTCGAGCATGAGTCGTATGGTAGATACAATCAACATGAAGATGTTCAACGATGATGACTAGTCCGTCTCACGTGATGATCGGACACGGCCTAGTTGACTCGGATCATGTGATCGCTTAGATGACCAGAGGGATGTCTATCTAAGTGGGAGTTCATAAGATGAACTTAATTATCCTGAACATAGTCAAAAGACCTTTTGCAAATTATGTCATAAGCTCGCGCTTTAGTTCCACTGTTTAGATATGTTCCTAGAGAAAATATAGTTGAAAGTTGATAGTAGCGATTATGCGATCAGTAGAAAGCTTATGTCCTTAATGCACCGCTCAGTGTGCTGAACCCCAACGTCGTTTGTCGATGTTGCGAACATCGCACATACACGTTTTGATAACTACGTGATAGTTCAATTAAATGGTTTAAGTAGAGGCACCAAAGACGTTTTCAAAACGTCGCGGAACATATGAGATGTTTCGAGGGCTGAAATTGGGATTTCAGGCTCGTGCCCACGTCAAGAGGTATAAGACCTCCGACGATTTTCTTAGCCTGCAAACTAAGGGAGAAAAGCTCAATCGTTGAGCTTGTGCTCAGATTGTCTGAGCACAACAATCACTTGAATCGAGTGGGAGTTGATCCTCCAGATGAGATAGTGATGTTTTCCCAAAGTCATTGCCACCAAGCTGCTAGAGCTTCGTGATTAACTATAACATATCAGGGATAGATATGATGATCCTTGAAATATTCATGATGTTTGACACCGCGAAAGTAGAAATCAAGAAGGAGCATCAATTGTTGATGGTTGGTGAAACCACTAGTTTCAAGAAGGGCAAGGGAACAAAGGGATACTTCATGAAACGGCAATTCAGCTGCCGCTCTAGTGAAGAAACCCAAGGTTGAACCCAAACCCGAGACTAAGTGCTTCTGTAATAAGGGGAACAACCACTGGAGCAGCATTACCCTAGATACTTGGTAGATGAGAAGGCTGGCAAGGTCGATAGAAGTATATTGGATATACATTATGTTAATGTGTACTTTACTAATACTCCTAGTAGCACCAGGGTATTGGATACTGGTTCGGTTGCTAAGTGTTAGTAACTCAAAATAAAAGCTACGGAAAAAACGAAGACTAGCTAAAGGTGAGCTGACGATATATGTTGGAAGTGTTTCCAAGGTTGATATGATCAAGCATCGCACGCTCCCTCTACCACCGAGATTGGTGTTTGCGTTGAGCATAGACATGATTGGATTATGTCTATCGCAATACGGTTATTCATTTAAGGAGAATAATGGTTACTCTATTTTTGAATAATACCTTCAATGGTCTTGCACCTAAAGGAATGGTTTATTGAATCTCGGTCGTAGTGATACACATTTTCATGCCAAAAGATATAAGATAGTAATGATAGTACCACTTACTTGTGGCACTGCCATGTAAGTCATAATGGTATAAAACGCATGAAGAAGCTCCATGTTGATGGATCTTTGGACTCACTCGTTTTTGAAAAGTTTGAGACATGCGAACCATGTCTATTGGTGTATATGCATGAAGAAACTCCATGCAAATGGATCGTTCGGACTCACTTGATTTTGAATCACTTGAGATATGCAAATCATACCACATGGGCAAGATGACTGAAAAGCCTCATTTTCAGTAAGATGGAACAAGATAGCAACTTGTTGGAAGTAACACATTTTGATGTGTGCAGTCGAATGAGTGCTGAGGCATGCAGTGAATATCATTATGTTCTTACATCACAGATGATTCGAGTAAATGTTGAGTATATTTACTTGATGAAACACAAGTCTGAATTATTGAATGGTTCAAGTAATTTCAGAGTGAAGTAGCAGATCATTGTGACAAGAGGATAAAATGTCTATGATATGATCATAGAGATGAATATCTGAGTTACGAGTTTTGGCACACAATTAAGACATTGTGGAAATTGTTTCGCAATTAATACCGCCTGGAACACCATAATGTGATGGTGTGTCCGAACATCATAGTTGCACCCTATTGGATATGGTGCGTACCATGATGTCTCTTATCGAATTACCACTATCGTTCATGGGTTAGGCATTAGAGACAGCCACATTCACTTTAAATAGGGCACCACGTAATTCCGATGAGATGACACCGTATGAATTATGGTTTAGAGAAACCTAAGTTGTCGTTTCTTACAAGTTTGGGGCTGCGACGCTTATATGAAAAAGTTTCAGGTTGATAAGCTCGAACCCAAAGCGGATAAAATGCATCTTCATAGGAAACCCAAAACAGTTGGGTATACCTCCTAATTCAGATCCGAAAGCAATATGGATTGTTTCTAGAATCGGGTCCTTTCTTGAGGAAAAGTTTCTCTCGAAAGAATTGAGTGGGAGGATGGTGGAGACTTGATGAGGTTATTGAACCGTCTCTTCAACTAGTGTGTGACAGGGCACAGGGAGTTGTTCCTGTGGCACCTACACCAATTGAAGTGGAAGCTTATGATATTGATCATGAAACTTCGGATCAAGTCACTCCCAAACCTCGTAGGATGACAAGGATGCGTACTACTTCAGAGTGGTATGTAATCCTATCTTGAAGGTCATGTTGCTAGACAACAATGAACCTACGAGCTATGGAGAAGCGATGGTGGGCCCAGATTCCGATAAATGGCTTGAGGCCATAAAATCCGAGAGAGGATCCATGTATGAAAACAAAGTGTAGACTTTGGCAGACCGGCTCGATGGTCGTAAGGCTAATGAGTACAGATGGATTTCAAAAGGAAGACGGACAATGATGGTAAATGTCACCATTAAGAAACCTCGACTTGTCGTTAAGATGTTTTCCGACAAGTTCAAGGAGTTGACTACAATGAGATATTCTCACTCGTAGCGATGCTAAGAGTCTGTTGGAATTATATTAGCGATTACTGCATTATTTATGAAATCTTGCAGATAGGATGTCAAAACATTGTTTCCTCGACGATTTTAATGAGGAAAGGTTGTATGTGATACAACCGGAAGGTTTTGTCAATCCCGAAAGATGCTAATAAGTATGCAAAGCTCCAGCAATCCTTCTAAGGACTGGAGTGAGCATCTCGGAGGTGGAATGTATGCTTTGATGATGATCAAAAAATTTGGGTTTGTACAAAGTTTATGAGAAACTTGTATTTCCAAAGAAGTGAGTGGGAGCACTATAGAATTTCTGATGAGTATATGTTGTTGACATATTGTTGATCAGAAATGACGTAGAATTTCTGGAAAGCATATAGGGTTATTTTGAAAGTGTTTTTCAATGGAAAGCCTGGATTAAGCTACTTGAACATTGAGCATCAAGATCTATAAGGATAGATCAAAATGCTTAATAATACTTTCAAATGAGCACATACCTTGACATGATCTTGAAGGTGTTCAAGATGGACCAGTCAAAGAAGGAGTTCTTGCCTGAGTTGTAAGGTACGAAGTTAAGACTTAAAGCTCGACCACGGCAGAATAGAGAGAAAGGACGAAGGTCGTCCCCTATGCTTAAGACGTAGGCTCTTCAGTATGCTATGCTGTGTACCGCACCTGAAGTGTGCCTTGCCATGAGTCAGTCAAGGGGTACAAGAGTGATCCAAGAATGGCTCACAGGACAGCGGTCAAAGTTATCCTTAGTAACTAGTGGACTAAGGAATTTTCTCGATTATGGAGGTGGTAAAAGAGTTCGTCGTAAAGGTTACGACGATGCAATCTTGACACCTATCCGGATAGCTCTGAGTAGAGAGACCGGATACATATAATGGAGCAATAATTTAGAATAGCTCCAAGTAGAACAGTTGTTTGGAATAGCTCCAAATAGAGCGTGGTAGCTGCATCTAGGAGATGACATAGAGATTTGTAAAGCACACACGGATCTGAAAGGTTCAGACCCGTTGACTAAAACCTCTCTCACAAGCAACATGATCAAACATAAAACTCATTCAGTGTTAATCACATAGTGATGTGAACTAGACTACTGACTCTAGTAAACTCTTGGGTATTAGTCACATGGCGATGTGACCTGTGAGTGTTAATCACATGGCGATGTGAACTAGATTATTGACTCTAGTGCAAGTGGGAGACTGTTGGAAATATGCCCTAGAGGCAATAATAAAAGTATTATTATTATATTTCCTTGTTCATGATAATTGTCTTTTATTCATGCTATAACTGTATTATCCGGAAATCGTAATACATGTGTGAATACATAGACCACAATATGTCCCTAGTGAGCCTCTAGTTGACTAGCTCGTTGTGATCAACAGATAGTCATGGTTTCCTGACTATGGACATTGGATGTCGTTGATAACGGGATCACGTCATTAGGAGAATGATGTGATGGACAAGACCCAATCCTAAGACTAGCACAAAAGATCGTGTAGTTCATTTGCTGGAGCTTTGCCAATGTCAAGTATCTCTTCCTTCGACCATGAGAGCGTGTAACTCCTGGATACCGTAGGAGTGCTTTGGGTGTATCAAACGTCACAACGTAACTGGGTGACTATAAAGGTGCACTACAGGTATCTCCGAAAGTATCTATTGTTTTATGCGGATCGAGACTGGGATTTGTCACTCCGTGTAAACGGAGAGGTATCTCTGGGCCCACTCGGTAGGACATCATCATATGCGCAATGTGACCAAGGAGTTGATCACGGGATGATGTGTTACGGAACGAGTAAAGTGACTTGCCGGTAACGAGATTGAACAAGGTATTGGATACCGACGATCGAATCTCGGGCAAGTAACATACCGATAGACAAAGGGAATTGAATACGGGATTGATTAAGTCCTTGACATCGTGGTTCATCCGATGAGATCATCGTGGAACATGTGGGAGCCATCATGGGTATCCAGATCCCGCTGTTGGTTATTGACCAGAGAACGTCTCGGTCTTGTCTACATGTCTCCCGAACCCGTAGGGTCTACACACTTAAGGTTCGATGACGCTAGGGTTATAAAGGAAGTTTGTATGTGGTTACCGAATGTTGTTCGGAGTCCCGGATGAGATCCCGGACGTCACGAGGAGTTCCGGAATGGTCCGGAGGTAAAGATTTATATATGGGAAGTCCTATTTTGGCCACCGGAAAATGTTCGGGATTTTTCGGTATTGTACCGGGAAGGTTCTAGAAGGTTCCGGAGTGGGGCCCACCTACATGGGGGGACCCACATGGACGTGGGTAGTGGGGGCAAGGCCCCACACCCCTGGTCAAGGCGCACCAAGATCCCCCCTTAGAAGGAATAAGATCATATCCCGAAGGGATAAGATCAAGATCCCTAAAAAGGGGGGATAACAATCGGTGGGGAAGGAAATAATGAGATTTCTTTCCTCCCACCTTGGCCAACGCCCCAATGGACTTGGAGGGCAAGAAACCAGCCCCTCCACCCCTATATATAGTGGGGAGGCTCATGGGAGCTATACACGAAGTTCTGGCACAGCCCTACCTCTCTTCCTACTCCTCCTCTCACATGGTGTTTGGCGAAGCCCTGCTGGATTGCCACGCTCCTCCACCACCACCACGCCGTTGTGCTGCTGTTGGATGGAGTCTTCCTCAACCTCTCCCTCTCTCCTTGCTGGATCAAGGCGTGGGAGACGTCACCGGGTTGTACGTGTGTTGAACGCGGAGGTGCCGTCCGTTCGGCACTAGGATCATCGGTGATTTGAATCACGACGAGTACGACTCCATCAACCTGGTCACTTGAACGCTTCCGCTTATCGATCTACAAGGGTATGTAGATGCACTCTCTTTCTACTCGTTGCTGGTCTCTCCATAGATAGATCTTGATGACACGTAGGAAAATTTTGAATTTCTGCTACGTTCCCCAACAAATATTTCCCTGCTCATAAGAAACAAGCTGTCTTGAGGGAAATATATAATTTTGTGCAAATTGAAGAAGAGAGTCTCCCACAAGCTTGGGGGAGGCTTCTCCGATTACTTAATGCTTTGCCTGATCATCCTCTTAAGAAAAATGAAATACTTGATATATTTTATAATAGACTAACCGATGCCTCCAAGGACCACTTGGATAGTTGTGCTGGTTGTGTTTTCAGGGAAAGAACAGTTGACCAAGCTGAATTTCTATTGAATAATATGTTGACTAATGAAAATAATTGGACTCTTCCTAAGCCAATTCCTGAGCCAACTCCTGAGCCAATTCCTAAACCTACTCCGAAGAAGAGAGGTGTTCTATTTCTCAGTCCTGAAGATATGCAAGAGGCAAAGAAATCTATAAAGAAAAAGGTATTAAAGTTGAAGATGTTAAGAATTTTACCCCCTATTGAAGAAATACATGGTCTAAATATACCGCCTGTCGAAGAAACACATGGTCTTGATAACCCGACACAGGTAGTAAAGGTAAATTCTCTCTATAGATATCATAAAGTTGAAATCTCGTCTACTAAGTTTCCTAGCCAATGTTTAGACGAATTTGATGACTTTATGGCTAGACAAGAAAACTTTAATGCTTATGTTGGTAGAGAATTAAAGAGTAATGCTTACATGATTGGGCGCTTGAGCGATTATATGGCTAGAGTTAAAGGTGAACTTAAACTCATTAGTAAATATGCTTCTATGGTTACCACTCAAGCAGAACAAGTACTTAAAGCTCAAAGTGATTTTCTTGATGAATTATAATAAACATGATTTCGTTGTTAGAGTGGCTACTAGAACTGGTAAAATGACTCAGGAACCCTTGTATCCTGAAGGCCACCCTAAGAGAATTGAACAAGATTCTCAGAGAAATAATTTAGAGGCACCTAGTTCTTCTAAAAACAAGAAAAATAAAAATGATAAGGCTTTGCATGCTTCTAGTGAACCTATTGTAGACACACCTGAGAACCCCAATGATATTTCTATTTCTGATGCTGAAACACAATCTGGTGATGAACATGAACCTAGTGATAATGTTAATGATAATGTTCATGTTGATGCTCAACCAAGCAATAACAATGATCTCTAGATTGAACCTGTTGTTGATCTTGATAACCCACAATCAAAGAATCAATGTTATGATAAGAGAGACTTTGTTGCTAGGAAGCACGGTAAAGAAAGAGAACCATGGGTTCAGAAACCCATGCCTTTTCCTCCTAAGCCATCCAAGAAAAAGGATGATGAGGATTTTGAGCGCTTTGCTGAAATGATTAGACCTATCTTCTTATGTATGCGCTTAACTGATATGCTTAAAGTAAACCCTTATGCTAAATACATGAAGGATATCATTACAAATAAAAGAAAGATACCGGAAGCTGAAATTTCCACCACACTTATTAATTATACTTTTAAGGGTGGAATGCCAAAAAAACTTGGAGATCCAGGAGTACCAACTATACCATGCTCCACTAAAAGAAACTATGTTAAAACTACTTTATGTGATCTTGGAGCCGGTGTTAGTGTTATGCCTCTCTCTTTATATCGTAGACTTGAATTGAATAAGTTGACACCTACTGAAATATCTTTGCAAATGGCTGATAAATCAACTGTTATACCTGTCGGCATTTGTGAGGATGTGCCTGTTGTGGTTGCAAACGTTACTATTTTAACGGACTTTGTTATTCTTGATATTCCCAAGGACGATAGTATGTCGATTATCCTTGGTAGACCCTTTTTGAATACTGCAGGGGCTATTATTGATTGCAACATAGGCAATGTCACTTTTCATGTTAATGGTAATGAGCATACGGTACACGTTCCGAGGAAACGACCTCAAGTTAATAGCATCAATTCTATTGGAAAAATTCTAACTATCATTATTGGAGGTTTTGAATTTCCTCTTCCTACTGTCAAGAACAAATATGATATTCTTATTATTGGGGATGTTCATATCCCCGTTGAGGTAACCTAGTGTTATTCGAAATTTCTCTGGTTCCATGTTATTCGGAATGAGTTTGTTAACAAGACTTGATCAACCTTGTTAGTGGATTCCTTTTGATGATCATGAGATGGATGAAACTAGAAGGCACAACCTTCTGTACCCTCCTTTTACTTTCTGTTATTTAGTTTAAATAAAGCAAAAATAGTATTTCCCGTATGTTTTTTGAATTATCCATGCAATAAAAAATATCCCGAAAATAAAAGTTCTCCAAATGCCCTGCAAATTTAATATGATTTTTCCTAGAATATTTGAGAATATTTGGCACTAGAACACAGCAGGGGGAGCTGGCACCTGGCCACGAGGGTCCAGGGCGCGTCCACCCCTACAGGGCGTGCCCCCTGCCTCATGGGCCCATGATGGCCCCCCTCCACTTATTCCTGCACCCACACACTTCATCTTCCTCCCAAAAAATCACCATCCAGCTCAAGCACGAGTTCTAGCTCATTTTGCTGCGATTTTCGATCTCCTTGCTCAAAGCTCCATTCACAAAACTGCTTTGGGAGATTGTTCCTTGGTATGTGACTCCTCCAATGGTCCAATTAGTTTTTGTTCTAGTGCTTTATTCATTGCAAATTTTTGCTGCATAGGTGACCCTGTTCTTGAGCTTGCATGTCAAATTTATGAGGTCCCAAGTAATTAATGCATGATATAGGCTCTAGGCACATGTGGGAGTAGTCGCTATCAATCTTATTGAGTTTGATTCACTTTTATTTTGAGTTACTAAAAATTTCAGAAATTTTCAGAAAATGATGAAGAGATTTTTGAGGGGCTCTTTCAGCCGAGGCTCCAAGGACAAACAAGCTAAGGAGAAAGAAAACGCCAAGTATAATCTTCCTCACATAGCGGAAGTACGGTCGTGTGAGTGGCCTTGTGATAATTTCTTGAGAGCAGCTGGGATTTATGAAGACTTTTATTCTTTGGCTGATGATGGGGGCCTCACCGACTTCCTCCACGACCGGATCAAATAGTATCTCTTACTCACCAATACTTTCGTGCAAAACTTCTACTATTATCCTAATAATTCACCTCCTTCGGTAGCTTTCCATTTATATGATGAGTCTAGGGAGATGTCATTACGTAATTTTTGCGCGGTTTGCAGAATACCCTTCGAGGGCGGCTTAGAGGAACCACATCATAAAGATGTGGATGGTTTTATTGATACTATTACTATAGGGGAATCGAGGAAGGTTTCCGATGCAAGAATAACTAGCATACATTTTCCTGTTTTACGCTACTTTGCCATATTTGCTAGTCGATGCTAAATTGGTCACGGAAACTGTGGAAACCTCGGTGTTCCTGATATTATTATTTTGCTCCATGCTTTATTTCGTGACAACTCTAGTAGTATGGGGCTATTGTTGCTAAACGGTTAAGTCTGAACCGTACAAAGGGCCCCATCTTTGGAGGTATCTATGATTCACGCCTTGCTAAACACTTCGAGATATTAGGCATTACGAGAAAGAGGAAAAACTGCCGCCCTCTACTTTTCTAGATTATAAGAGCATGGTAGCACATGAGTTTATTGTTAACAATGATGATAAGATGCTTCTATATAACCTAAGATTTAATAAGAAACACAATGAGATTGTTATCTTGCCTGCTCCTTCTTTGTTTGATTTAACTGCAGGCCATTACCTCGTCTTGCCGTCGGCCATGTACGCGCACCGAGGCCAGACATCAGCTCCAGAGCCTGAGCCAGAACCACCATTGGACCCTTATTGTCCATCATCTTATCAGTGGGATCTGGAGCAGATCGCCAGCCAGTGGCAGTACGATGACACTCCTCATTACACCGGGGAGAGTAGCCGCGATCCATGGCCATAGACCAACTTAGGCCAAAAGCCTAAGCTTGGGGGAGTATGTATTTCTCACCGACATTACATTCATGTTCACACACTCATTCTTGTTGTCGGTGCTCATACTTTTTCATTGTATTATCCATGCTAGTTTAATTTATTTTTCTAGCTTTCTTCTTGTGTGTTTGATAAACTTTAAGAAAAAATAAAAAAATTAGTTAGTTTAATTTCCATGTCTGTAGTAGTAATAACTAAAAGAAAACCCAAAAATATTTCTCATTCTTCTTTTGCTTGTTGGGAGCTTTCCCATGTAAATAGTTTTATTTCTTTTCTTTCCTTTGGGGGTCAAGAGGAGAAGACCATAATGAAAATGTTTAGTGGCTCTCATATGCATGATTGTTGATTTAACTTAGAGCCCATATTACCTTGTCTTCTCCCTTGAATTGAATGCTTGCAGATTCCAGCTTAGTCTAATGCACGTGCACTATTATTATTATTCACACCATTTGGTCGTGCAAGTGAAAAGCAATAATGACGATATATGATGGACTGATTGAGATGAGAGAAGCTGGTATGGACTCGACCTCTCTTGCTTTCGTAAATATGATGAGTTCATCATTCCTGATTCAGCCTATTATGAATAAACATGTTTGCAATGACAATTAGAGAGTATAGTTGCTTATGCCATGCTTAATTAGCTAGGAGCTTATAATGGTTTACCTTGCATGCCAACATGCTATTAAAATGGTTGTGATGTGGTATGATAGGGTGGTATCCTCCTTTGAATGATTCGAGTGACTTGACTTGGCACATGTTCACGCATGTAGTTGAAACAAATCAACATAGCCTTCACGATATTTATGTTCATGGTGGATTATATCCTACTCATGCTTGCACTCGGTGTTAATTAATTTTAATGCATGTTCATGACTGTTGTCGCTCTCTCAGTCGGTCGCTTCCCAGTCTCTTTCTAGCCTTCACCTGTACTAAGCGGGAATACTGCTTGTGCATCCAAACTCCATAAACCCCAAAGTTATTCCATATGAGTCCACCATACCTTCCTATATGTGGTATTTACCTACCGTTCCAAGTAAATTTGTATGTGCCAAACTCCAAACCTTCAAATGAAATTCCGTTTTGTATGCTCGAGCAGCTCATGTATCAAATAGGGTTGTCTGTATCTTCCATGCTAGGTGGGTTATTCTCAAGAGGACTGGACTCCGCTCCTCATTCACGAGAAAATGGTTGGTAACCGGGATGCCCAGTCCCATGATCAAAAGATCAAATCAAATCAAAATAATTAAAACAAAACTCCCCCAGGATTGATGCTAGTTGGAGGCACCCATTGTTTCGGGCAAGCCATGGATTGATGCTTGTTGGTGGTGGGGGAGTATAAACTTTACCATTCTATTTGGGAACCGCCTATAATGTATGTAGCATTGAAGATATCGAGATCTCATAGTTGTTGCGTTGATAGTGAAAGTATACCACTCAAAATGTTGAGTCATCACCCTCTTATTAATGTATGTAGCATTTAAAATTGAGCTCTGGCACCTCTACAAATCCCTGCTTCCCTCTGCGAAGGGCCTATCTATTTACTTTTATGTTGAGTCATCACCCTCTTATTAAAAAGCATCCGCTGGAGAGCACCGCTGTCATTTGCATGCATTATTATTAGTTTATATTGGGTGTGACTTGACTGGATCTCTTTTACCATGAATTACAATGTTTAGTCAGTCCTTGATCTTTAAAGGTGCTCTGCATTTATGTTTTGTGGTCTCAGAAAGGGCTAGCGAGATACCATCTTGTTATATCATATTATGATTGTTTTGAGAAAGTGTTGTCATCCGAGTTTTATTATTATTGCTCGCTAGTTGATTATGCCATTGATATGAGTAAACATGAGACTAAGTGTTATTGTGAATATGGTTAGTTCATAATCTTTACTAAAAACTTGAATGTTGGCTTTACATATTTGCAACAACAAGAGCAAACAGAGTTTGTAAAAGTTTTTCTTTATCACTTTCAGTTTGTCAACTGAATTGCTTGAGTACAAGCAAAGGTTTAAGCTTGGGGGAGTTGATACGTCTTCAACGTATCTACATTTCCAAACACTTTTGCCCTTGTTTTGGACTCTAACTTGCATGATTTGAATGATACTAACCCGGACTGACGCTATTTTTAGCAGAACTGCCATGGTGTTATTTTTGTGCAGAAATAAAAGTTCTCGGAGTGACCTGAAAATCCACATAGCAACTTTTCAGATTTAATAAAAAATATTGGCGAAAGAAATAGTGCCAGGGGGCCCACACCCTGTCCACGAGGGTGGGGGCGTGCCCCCTCCCCCTAGGCGCGCCCCCTGCCTCGTGGGCCCCCTGGAGCTCCACCGACCTCAACTCCAACTCCATATATTTGCTTTCGCAGAGAAAAAATCAGACAGAAAGTTTCATCATGTTTTATGATACGGAGCCGCCGCCAAGCCCTAATCTCTCTCGGGAGGGCTGATCTGGAGTCCGTTCGGGCCTCCGGAGAGGGGGATTCGTCGCCGTCATCATCATCAACCATCCTCCATCACCAATTTCATGATGCTCACCGCCGTGCGTGAGTAATTCCATCGTAGGCTTGCTGGACGGTGATGGGTTGGATGAGATTTACCATGTAATCAAGTTAGATTTGTTAGGGTTTGATCCCTAGTATCCACTATGTTCTGAGATTGATGTTGCTATGACTTTGCTATGCTTAATGCTTGTCACTAGGGCTCGAGTGCCATGATTTCAGATCTGAACCTATTATGTTTTCATGAATATATGTGAGTTCTTGATCCTATCTTGCAAGTCTATAGTCACCTATTATGTGTTATGATCAGACAACCCCAAAGTGACAATAATCGGTATACTTCTCGGTGATGACCGTAGTTTGAGGAGTTCATGTATTCACTATGTCTTAATGCTTTGGTCCGGTTCTCTATTAAAAGAAGGCCTTAATATCCCTTAGTTTCCACTAGGACCCCGCTGCCACGGGAGGGTAGGACAAAAGATGTCATGCGAGTTCTTTTCCATAAGCACGTATGACTATATTCGGAATACATGCCTACATTACATTGATGAACTGGAGCTAGTTCTGTGTCACCCTATGTTATAACTATTACATGAGGAATTGCATCCAACATAATTATCCATCACTTATCCAATACCTACGAGATTTTCACATATTGCGCTTTGCTTATTTACTTTACCGTTGCTACTGTTACAATTACTACAAAACTGCTACTATTACTTTTGCTACCGTTACCATTACTTCCATACTACTTTGCTACTAAATACTTTGCTACAGATACTAAGTTATCTAGGTGTGGTTGAATTGACAACTCAACTGCTAATACTTGAGAATATTCTTTGGCTCCCCTTGTGTCGAGTCAATAAATTTGGGTTGAATAATCTACCCTCGAAAACTGTAGCGATCCCCTATACTTGTGGTTTATCATGAAGCCAGTCCCTAACAGAGAGGGGATCATCTAGTGCATATGAGTGTTGAGAATTTGTGCTTGAGGGGTTGATCCAACCGATTAGCATTCCATCTTTTTTAAGGAAATATTTTGTGGACCAGTGCCAACTTCGTCCAGTGACAAAAATAATGTACATCTGGTAAAATTTTAAAGAATTCTTTTAGGAAGCATGACAATTCCTGGGCTAAAAACTGAACTGGGTGGATTTGCCATCCTCGCTAAAGAAAATTGACATCCACGGAGAAAACACAAATTGTCATGCAAATCATTCGCATCGCCATGCTTCTCACACGTTAAGCTGGTCCATCATATATCAATGTGTTGATCAACGTATGGGTTCCTAACTATAACTTAAGTCCACCTAATTCCGTTTATCCCGTAGCATGATGTCTACTACACAACCTTCTTCTTGTAGACGTTGTTGGGCCTGCAAGTGCACAGGTTTGTAGGACAGTAGCAAATTTCCCTCAAGTGGATGACCTAAGGTTTATCAATCCGTGGGAGGCGTAGGATGAAGATGGTCTCTCTCAAACAACCTTGTAACCAAATAACAAAGAGTCTCTTGTGTCCCCAACACACTCAATACAATGGTAAATTGTATAGGTGCACTAGTTAGGTGAAGAGATGGTGATACAAGTGCAAAATAGATAGTAGATATAGGTTTTTGTAATCTGAAATAATAAAAACATCAAGGTAACTAATGGTAAAAGTGAGTGTAAACGGTATTGCAATGATAGGAAACAAGGCCTAAGGTTCATACTTTCACTAGCGCAAGTTCTCTCAACAATAATAACATAGATAGATCATATAACAATCCCTCAACATGCAACAAAGAGTCACTCCAAAGCCACTAATAGCGGAGAACAAACGAAGAGATTATGGTAGGGTACGAAACCACCTCAAAGTTATTCTTTCAGATCTATCTATTCAAGAGTTCGTAGTAAAATAACATGACACTATTCTTTCCGCTCGATCCATCATAGAGTTCATATTAGAATAACACCTTAAGACACAAATCAACCAAAACCCTAATGTCACCTTGATACTCCATTGTCACCTCAAGTATCTGTGGGCATGATTATACGATATGCGTCACACAATCTCAAATTCATCCAACCAACACAAAGTACTTCAAAGAGTGCCCCAAAGTTTCTACCGGAGAGTAAAGAAAACGTGTGCCAACCCCTATGCATAGGTTCATGGGCGGAACCCGCAAGTTGGTCACCAAAACATACATCAAGTGGCATGTGATATCCCATTGTCACCACAGATAAACACGACAAGACATACATCAAGTGTTCTCATCATAAAGACTCAATCCAATAAGATAACTTCAAGAGGGAAACTCAATTCATCACAAGAGAGTAGAGGGGGAGAAACATCATAAGATCCAACTATAATAGCAAAGCTCGCGATACATCAAGATCGTGCCATAGAGAGAACACGAGAGAGAGAGAGAGAGAGAGAGATCAAACACATAGCTACTGGTACATACCCTCAGCCCCGAGGGTGAACTACTCCCTCCTCGTCATGGATAGCGTCGGGATGATGAAGATAGACACCGGTGATGGGTTCGCCCTCCGGTAGGCTGCCGGAACGGGCTCCCGAGAGGTTTTTGGTGGCTACAAAGGCTTGCGGCGGCGGAACTCCCGATCTATCTTGATATTTGATGTTTTAGGGTACGTAGGCTTATATAGGCGAAAGAATTCGGTCGGGAGGTGCTCGAGGGGCCCACGAGACAAGGGGGCGCGCCTAGTAGGGGGCACCCCCCTATCTCCTGGCCTCCTCGAGGATCTTCTGACGTAGACTCCAAGTCTCCAAGATGATATTCTTCCCAAAAATAACACTGTCGAAGGTTTCATTCCGTTTGGACTCCGTTTGATATTCCTTTTCTTCGAAATACTGAAACAGGCAATAAAACAGCAATATGGGCTGGGCCTCCGGTTAATAGGTTAGTCCCAAAAATGATCCCATAAACATCCAAAATGGGTAATATAATAGCATGGAACAATAAAAAATTATAGATACGTTGGAGACGTATCAAGCATCCCCAAGCTTAATTCCTGCTCGTCCTCGAGTAGGTAAATGATAAAAACAGAATTTTTGATGTGGAATGCTACCTAGCATAATTCTCAACGTAATTTTCTTTATTGTGGCATGAATGTTCAGATCCAAATGATTCAAGATAAAAGCTTATAAAACATAAAAATAATAATGCATCAAAGCATACTAACAAATAATCATGTCCTATCAAAATAGCATAGCCAAAGAAAGCTTATCCCTACAAAATCATATAGTTAGGCCATGCTTCATTTTCATTACACAAAATACTCCCATCATGCACAACCCCGATGACGAGCCGAGAAATTGTTTCATACTTTTTAACGCGCTTCAGCTTTTTTCAACACTTACGCAATACATGAGCGTAAGCCATGGACATAGCACTAAGGTGGTAAAAGATGGTGGTTGTGAGGACAAAAAGAGGGAGAAGATAGTCTCACATCAACTAGGCGTATCAACGGGCTATCGAGATGCCCATCAATAGATATCAATGTGAGTGAGTAGGGATTGCCATGCAACGGATGCACTAGAGCTATAAATATATGAAAGCTCAACAAAAGAAACTAAGTGGGTGTGCATCCAATTTGCTTGCTCATGAAGACCTAGGGCATTTTGAGGAAGCCCATCATTGGAATATACAAGCCAAGTTCTAAAATGAAAGATTCCCACTAGTATATGAAAGTGACAACATAGGAGACTCTCTATCATGAAGATCATGGTGCTACTTTGAAGCACAAGTGTGGAAAAGGAGATAGTAGCATTGTCCCTTCTCTCTTTTTCTCTCATTTTTTTTATTTTTTTATTTTTTTTTTCTTTTTTTCTTTCTTCTTTTTTTTTCTTTGGCCTTTTTTTGGCCTTTCTTTTTTCTTCTTCTTTTTTTTCTTTTTGTAAAGTCTGAAGTCTCATCCCAACTTGTGGGGGAATCATAGTCTTCATCATCCTTTCCTCACTGAACAATGCTCTAAAAATGAAGATCATCACACTTTTATGGATTTACAACTCAAGAATTACAACTCGAAGCTAGAACAAAATATGACTCTATATGAATGCCTCCGGTGGTGTACCGGGATATGCAATGAATCAAGAGCGACATGTATGAGAATTATGAAGGTGGTCTTGGCACAAATACGATGTCAACTACATGATCATGCAAAGAGCAATATGACAATGATGAAACGTGTCATAATAAACGGAACGGTGGAAAGTTGCATGGCAATATATCTCAGAATGGCTATGGAAATGCCATAATAGGTAGGTATGGTGGCTGTTTTGAGGAAGGTAAATAATGGGTTCAATACTGGCGAAAGTTGCGCGGTAATAAGAGAGGCTAGCAAAGTGGAAGGATGAGTGTGCGTATATCCATGGACTCACGTTAGTCATAAAGAACTCATATACTTATTGCAAAAGTCTACTTAGCCCTCAAAGCAAAGTACTACTACGCATGCCCCAAGAGGGATAGATTGGTAGGAAAAGACCATCGCTCGTCCCCGACTGCCACTCATAAGGAAGACAATCAAAAAAGCACCTCATGCAACAAATTTGTCACACAACTTTTACCATACGTGCATGCTACGGGACTTGCCAACTTCAACAAAAGTATTTCTCAATTTCATAATTATCCACTAGCATGACCCTAACATTACTACCTTTATATCTCAAAACAATTATCAAGCAACAAATTGATCATAGCATCAAATTCACTTCCTATGATAGTTTTTACTATACCCAACTTGGATGCTCATCATTCTAGGACCAAATTTGTAACCATAGAAAATACCATGTTGTTCTAAAAGACTCAAAATAATATAAGTGAACCTGAGAGACTAGCAATTTCTTCAAAATTAAATCCACCGTCACGCTCTAAAAGATATAAGTGAAGCACTAGAGCAAATGACAAACTACTCTGAAAGATATAAGTGAAGATCAATGAGTAGTCAAATAATTGTGCAACTATGTGAAGACTCTCTAAAATTTAAGAATTTCAGATCTTGGTATTGTATTCAAACAGCAAGCAAATCAAAACAAAATGACATTGCAAGGATAGCATAACTCATGTGAAGAAGCAAAAACTTAGGCTCAACCGATACTAACCGATAGTTGTTGAAGAAGAAAGGTGGGATGCCTACCGGGGCATCCCCAAGCTTAGATGCTTGAGACTTCTTGAAATATTATCTTGGGGTGCCTTGGGCATCCCCAAGCTTGAACTTTTGTGTCTCCTTAATTCCTCTCATATCATGGTTTCTCTTTTTATCAAAAAGCTTCATTCACAACAAACTCAACAAGAACTCGTGAGAGAGGTTAGTATAAACCAATGCAAAACCTTATCATTTTCTACTGTAACAAATTACTAAAATAATTATTCAACATTGCATACTAAATGCCTCTGCATATTTAATACTCCTATCCTCAAATAGAATCATTAAACAAGCAAGCATATGCAAACAATGCAACCATAACAGCAATCTGCCAAAACAGTACAGTCTGTAAAGAATGCAAGAGTATCAATACTTCCCTAACTCCAAAAATTATGAGAGAAAATTCCCACAGTAATAAATTTATCAGAGCTTAATATGCAAAAAGATTCAACATTATACCATTCTCTTACTTTTCTAGGGAATTTTTGCAACAGCGGTAAACTTTATGTTTTCAAACAGCAACATGTATACTAGCAAAATAAGCAAGGCAAAGGATATCCTTGACATTTTTATTGAAACTAAAGATGAAAAACATTATCCAAATAACAGCAAGCAAATACTAACAAAACAAAATGACGCTCCAAGCAAAACACATATCATGTGGCGAATAAAAATATAGCTCCAAGTAAAGTTACCGATGAACGAAGACGAAAGGGGGGATGCCATCTGGGGCATCCCCAAACTTAGGCTCTTTCCACTCCTTATTCCATAGTCCATTGATTTTTTTACCCAAAACTTGAAAACTTCAACCACACAAAACTCAAAACAAAACTTGTAAGCTCCGTTAGTATAAGAAAATAAAACAACCACTTAGGTACTATAATGAACTCATTCTAAATTCATAATGGTGTAATATCTACTGTATTCTAACTTATATATGGTTCATACCCTCCGATACTACTCATAGATTCATCAAAATAAGCAAACAACACATAGAAAACAGAATCTGTCAAAAACAGAACGCTCTGTAGTAATCTGTATCAAATGTATACTTCTGGAACTCAAAAAATTCTGAAATAAATTGGTGGACCTGAGTAATTTGTATATTAATCATCTGCAAAAAAGTCAACCTAAAATCACTCTCCAGTAAAAAAATGGTAGCTAATCTCGTGAGCGCAAAAGTTTCTTCTTTTTTACAGCAAGATCACATAAACTTCACCCAAGTCTTCCCAAAGGTTCTACTTGGCACTTTATTGAAATAAAAGCTATGAAACATGATTACTACAGTAGCATAATCATGTGGACACACAAAAATAGTAAGGATAAATATTGGGTTGTCTCCCAACAAGCGCTTTTCTTTAATGCCTTTTTATCTAGGCATGATGATGGCAATGATGCTCACATAAAAGATAAAAATGGAAACATAAAGAGAGCATCATGAAGACTATGACTAGCACATTTGAGTCTAACCCACTTCCTATGCATAGGGATTTTGTGAGCAAACAACTTATGGGAACAATAATCAACTAGCAAAGGAAGGTAAAACAAGCATAGCTTCAAAAATTTAAGCACATAGAGAGGAAACTTGATATTATTGCAATTCCTACAAGCATATATTCCTCCCTCATAATAATTTTCAGTAGCATCATGAATGAATTCAATAATATAACCAGCACCTAAATTATTCTTTTCATGATCTACAAGCATAGAAAATTTACTACTCTCTACATAAGCAAAATTCTTCTCATTCGGAATAGTGAGAGTATCATAAAAGACTTGAACACTAAAAATTGTTTCCACATTAAAAGAGTAATGTTCAGAAAAAGGGTAATAATAATCATGACAAGCTTTATAAATATAATCATCACTACTTTTTATAGCATAAGTTTCATCACAATAATCATCATAAGTAGCAACTTCGTTCTCATCATAATCGATTGAAACCTCTCCCAAGATAGTGGAATCATTACTAAATAAAGTTGACACTCTTCCAAATCCACTTTTATAAATATTATAAGATTCAACATCCTCCAAAATAGTGGGATCACTACTTTCTAAAGTTGACACTCTTCCAAACCGACTTTCATCAATATAATCATCATAAATAGGAGGCATGCTTTCATCATAATAAATATTCTCATCGAAACTTGGGGGACTAAACATATCATCTTCATCAAACATAGCATCCCCAAGCTTGTGGCTTTGCATATCATTAGCATCATGGATATTCAAGGAATTCACACTAACAACATTGCAATCATGCTCATCATTCAAAGATTTAGTACCAAACATTCTATAGATTTCTTCTTCTAGCACTTGAGCACAATTTTCCTTTTCATCAAACTCACGAAAGATATTAAAAAGACGAAGCCTATGAGACAAACTTAACTCCATTTTTTTATAGTTTTCTTTTATAAACTAAACTAATGATAAAACAAGAAACAAAAAGATTCGATTGCAAGATCTAAAGATATACCTTCAAGCACTCACTTCCCCGGCAACGGCGCCAGAAAAGAGCTTGATGTCTACTACACAACCTTCTTCTTGTAGACGTTGTTGGGCCTGCAAGTGCACAGGTTTGTAGGACAGTAGCAAATTTCCCTCAAATGGATGACCTAAGGTTTATCAATCTGTGGGAGGCGTAGGATGAAGATGGTCTCTCTCAAACAACCCTGCAACCAAATAACAAAGAGTCTCTTGTGTCCCCAACACACCCAATACAAAGGTAAATTGTATAGGTGCACTAGTTCGACAAAGAGATGGTGATACAAGTGCAAAATAGATAGTAGATATAGGTTTTTGTAATCTGAAATAATAAAAACAGCAAGGTAACTAATGGTAAAAGTGAGCGTAAACGGTATTGCAATGATAGGAAACAAGGCCTAAGGTTCATACTTTCACCAGTGCAAGTTCTCTCAACAATAATAACATAGATAGATCATATAACAATCCCTCAACATGCAACAAAGAGTCACTCCAAAGCCACTAATAGCGGAGAACAAACGAAGAGATTATGGTAGGGTAAGAAACCACCTCAAAGTTATTTTTTCGGATCTATCTATTCAAGAGTTTGTAGTAAAATAACATGACACTATTCTTTCCGCTCGATCCATCATATAGTTCATACTAGAATAACACCTTAAGACACAAATCAACCAAAACCCTAATGTCACCTAGATACTCCATTGTCACCTCAAGTATCTGTGGGCATGATTATACGATATGCGTCACACAATCTCAAATTCATCCAACCAACACAAAGTACTTCAAAGAGTGCCCCAAAGTTTCTACCGGAGAGTCAAGAAAATGTGTGCTAACCCCTTCATGGGCGGATACCACAAGTTGGTCACCAAAACATACATCAAGTGACACGTGATATCCCATTGTCACCACAGATAAACACGGCAAGACATACATCAAGTGTTCTCATCATAAAGACTCAATCCAATAAGATAACTTCAAGAGGGAAACTCAATTCATCACAAGAGAGTATAGGGGGAGAAACATTATAAGATCCAACTATAATAGCAAAACTCGTGATACATCAAGATCGTGACATAGAGAGAACATGAGAGAGAGAGAGAGATCAAACACATAGCTACTGGTACATACCCTCAGCCCCGAGGGTGAACTACTCCCTCCTAGTCATGGATAGCGCCGGGATGATGAAGATGGCCACCGGTGATGGGTTCCCCCTTCGGCAGGGTGCCGGAACGGGCTCCCGAGAGGTTTCTGGTGGCTACAGAGGCTTGCGGCGGCGGAACTCCCGATCTATCTTGATATTCGATGTTTTAGGGTACGTAGGATTATATAGGCGAAAGAAGTCGGTCGGGAGGTGCTCGAGGGGCCCACGAGACAGGGGGCGCACCCAGCAGGGGGGGCGCCCCCCTATCTCCTGGCCTCCTCGAGGATCTTCTGACGTAGACTCCAAGTCTCCAGGATGATATTCTTCCCAAAAATAACGCTGCCGAAGGTTTCATTCCGTTTGGACTCCGTTTATATTTCTTTTCTTCGAAATACTAAAACAGGCAATAAAACAGCAATATGGGTTGGGCCTCTGGTTAATAGGTTAGTCCCAAAAATGATATAAATGTGTAAATTAAAGCCCATAAACATCCCAAACGGGTAATATAATAGCATGGAACAATCAAAAATTATAGATACGTTGGAGACGTATCATAGCATAGCACGGGCATCTTACTAATCCATCTAAAAATCCACAATTTAATATCGCCCCTCTCCTAAAATTAAAACCGACGGAAACCACCAAAAAAATATCTTTGGCCGCAAGGACGGCGCTTCTTCTTCCCATCAATGGCTGGTAGAAAATCCGTCCCCTACTTCCACACGGTTGCACGACACCTAACCCGTAGCGCCGGCATGCGTGGCAGCTGCGAGCATGAATTCATGACTCAATCACGCTCGGAGCAACCTCTTCCAGATGCAATGGGGCCTCGCGCAGAGCTCCGCTACAGATCCATGGCGGCGGCCACGCGTGTGGGAAGGAATGGCCACCTACGAGCTCTCAAAGTGGTGGAAAATATGCAGCGGATGGTGGGGAGTGATAACCCACAAGTATAGGGGATCAGTTGTAGCCTCTTTCGATAAGTTCTATCTACCACCGATACAACTCTATGCACGCTTAAAGTTCGATTTACCTAGAACAAGTATGAAACTAGAATTACTTTGTAGATGTTGTAGGGTATGCTTGTAAGATAATAAAGAGCATGTAAATAAAAACTAGGGGTTGTTTAAATAAAGAATCAATTAAGTTAGTTTAAGGAGTATGGAGAAGTGGTGGTAGGAGTTGCGGAATTGTCCGTAATCAATTGACTACGTTACTAGACTGATAGCAAGTTTTATGTGGGAGAGGCCACTCCTAGCATGTCATCCCTTACTTGGAATTCTATGCACTTATGATTGGAAGTATTAGCAAGCATCCACAACTACTAACGTTCATTAAGGTAAAACCCAACCATAGCATTAAGATATATTGGTCCCCCTTCAATCCCGTATGCACCAATTTCTATGCTAGGATGAAGCTGCTATCAACCTTGCCCTCCAATACATAGTCCTATCAACATACAACTAACCCTATGGTGTGATCCACGCGCGTGCTCATATGATGGGCACTAAAGGACAGCAACATAACCACAAGAAAATTAAACCAATCATAGCAATTCACCAATCACCGATAGGATAACAAAAATCTACTCAGACATCATAGGATGGCAACACATCATTGGATAATAATATGAAGCATAAAGCACCATGTTCAAGTAGAGGGTACAACGGGTTGCGGGAGAGTGGACCGCTGAATATAGATGGGGGGAGGTGATGAAGATGTTGGGAAGATGACGGAGGTGTTGGTGTAGATCGCCGTCACACGATGATTGCCCCGGCGGCGTTCCGGCGCCACCAGAAGAGAGGGGGAGCGAGCCCCCTCCATCTTCTTATTCCTTGGCCTCCCCATAGATGGGAGGAGGGTTTCCCCTCTGGCCCATGGCCTCCATGGTGGTGGAGGGGTGGGAGCCCCTCCGAGATTGGATCTCTCTCGCTCTCTCTCTCTCTCTCTCTCTCTCTCTCTCTCTCTCTCTGTGTGTGTGTGTGTGTGTGTGTTTCCTTTTGTTTCTGCGCTCCCCGATTTTGGCCTTTCACCGTTTCTTAAATTCACGGAGATCCTTAACTCCGATTGGGACGAAATTTTAACACGATTTTCATCCGGATATTAGCTTCCTTGCGTACAAAGGACACCTCGAACCGACCTTGGGGCTGGCCACAAGCCCCTTGGCCGCACCCTGGGTAGGGGAAGGGGGCGCCTCAAGGGCTTGTGGGCCCCTCGGGCACGCCTTGCGTTGATTCCACTTCCCAAAATTCACATACATTCCAAAAAAAATCTCTGTAAGTTTTTATCGCGTTTGGACCTTGTTTGATATGGATTTTCTATGAAACAAAAAACATGCAACCTGGAACTGGGCACTGGATCAATATGTTAGTCCCAAAAATAATATAAACAGTTGCCAAAAGTATATGAAAGTTGTAGAATATTGGCATGAAACAATCAAAAGTTATAGATACAATAGAGACGTATCTGCAACCCCAAGCTTAGAGCATCTCCAATAGCCGCGCCAAAAGACACGCGCGCGCGGTAAACTGGGGTTTTAGCGCGCGCGGCAACTTTTCGCGCGCTCCAGCGGGGGCGGCAAACTACCGTGTGCGAGAAGCGGTAGCGCGCGCGGGGGAGATATCGGCAGTTGGCGCGGTAGATTTGGCGCGTCGCTTTGCGCGCGCCTATAAAATGTGGCGCTCACCACGCGCTCCACCACACTGCTACCACACTGTCGTACGCCCTTCCCCTCTCCACCTCGCCGCTTCCACGCTTTCTCGCCGCTTCCAACGCCCCGCCACCATCGTGCCACCATGCCGCCGTGCCGCCGGGGATCTTCGGGCTACCACGGCGTCCGCGAGCGCCCCAACGGTTGGTACTCCGCCAAGGTCAGGTTCGGCGACGTCTGGCTCGGCCTCGGCTCGTTCCGGACCGCGCATAAGGCGGCCCGCGCGTACGACACGGCGGCGTGGCGCCTAGAGAGGCCCTCGTCGCAGATGAACTTCTGGGACATTCACAGCGCAAACAGGCGCAGCCGTCGCCCCTCCGCCTCGTCTGATCATGGACCAGGACCATGCGAACCATGTTCGGCTACAGCGCCACCTCCTCGTCGCCGGGAAGGATGAGGGAGCCATGGCGGAGTGGCGCCGGCGCCACCCGGAGGACGTCACCAACGAGCGCGCCTACAGGGTGGAGAGGATGGCAAGGCGCCACGCAGAGCGGGCAGACCGGCGTCGGCGAAAGGCATTGGCGATATCACAGTGCGATATCGTTGAAGCAGGTGGGAGGTCCATCTTCACGTTAGACGATGAACGTTGGGAGAACATATTAATCGATACCTCGGACAACACCTCTGAGGATGATGATGAGGAGGAGGACTCGGAGTAGTTCTAGCTGCACCGTAGTTTTATCTAGCTGCACCGTAGTTTAATTTTATGTAGTTGCACCGTAGTTCGGTTTTATCTATCTATGCTTATCTATTTGTATTGTCTATGCTATGAACTATGTAAAATATATTTGTATCGTTTTTTATATCTATGTGAAATTTATTTTGTGTCCAAAATGCAACAAATATGGACTCGCACATGCTGCATTTTAGCGCGCTGCTGGAGCTGCACGCGCTGTATTTTAGCGCGGCTGCTGGAGTCAGTGCTTTGCCTCGCGCCAAACATGGCGATGGGCGCGCGGCAAACTACTTTTTAGCGCGTCGCGCATTGCGCGGCTATTGGAGATGCTCTTAGTTCATGCTCATCCTCGAGTAGGTAAATGATAAAAAAGATAATTTTTGATGTGGAATTCTATCTAGCATAATCTTGATCATATAATCTAACCATGGCATGAATATTAAGACACGGGTGATTCAAAGCAATAGTCTATCATTTGACATAAAGACGATAATACTTCAAGCATACTAATAAAGCAATCATGTCTTCTCAAATATCATGGCTAAAAGAAAGTTATCCCTACAAAATCATATAGTCTGGCTATACTCCATATTCACCACACAAAGTATTTCATCATGCACAACCCCGATGACAAGCCAAGCAATCGTTTCATACTTTTAATGTTCTCAAGCTTTTTCAACTTTCACGCAATACATGAGCGTGAGCCATGGATATAGCACTACAAGTGGAGTAGAAGGTGGTTATGAGGAGAAGACAAAAAAGGAGAAAGTCTCGCATCAACTAGGCAAATTAATGGTCTATGGAGATGCCCATCAATCGATATCGATGCAAGTGAGTAGGGATTTCCATGCAACGGATGCACTAGAGCTATTTAGATACATTACAACCGAGCACTCTTCCAGCCCTCTAAGGCCATTAGTCTTGTTGGTCGTCGGATCAATAGTCGTGTCAGTTTCCAGCCGTCGGATCAACCTTAGAGCGCAACAGCATCCGCAAATGTGAACGGGCCGTCACTCCCGCAACAAAATTGGGATTCTCTGGTTAACTGGGCCAACCTCGGCCTTTTAGAGAAGGTGAAGCAATCGACACCGCACGAGTCCTCCTCTCCTCTCGCGAGTCGCGACCTCTGCCCTAGGTCTGCTCGCCGCCGCGATGATATCCCGGTACCAAGGCGTCACGACATCTCCCTCCCGTCTGCTTTGTCTTGATCTGGGCCCTTTGCTCGCTGTCAAGGTCGTGTGAACTCAGCATACAGTGTGGAGGCGACAGCGAAGCAGAGAGGCTGAATCAATTTCTTCCTTTTTGCGCCAGAGGTAAAATCATCTTACCTTCACTACGTTTCTCCTGATGCTACATAGGTGGAGATGAGAATGCAGTGTAGGACGCATCCCAAGACGTTCCTTGCAGCGGCGAGGTGCCCTTTCTGTTTCCACCTTCTTTCTTTCATGGATGTCGTGTCTTCTTTGCATGTGAGAGCCCAGATCTGGCTGTGGTTTGTACTGGTGAGTCCCTGTTGAACGCCCCCTCCCCCTCCTTTCCAATCCTGTTTATGGGATATTCAATTGCTGATATTTCTTAGATCATCGTTCCAGAGAAGAGACAGGAAGAGATTGATTCCTGCATTAAGAATCTGTCCAAAGACACCAAGGTTGGTTTCTGTATTGAGATCTCTTCTTTAGTTATGACTGAATTTTCCCAAGAGATACTTTTTTAATTTATGATGTCAAAGGTTCTTTGCATACAGATGAGGAAAACATAACATATCAATAATTGATCAATCTGCTATTGCTCATGCATGCATACTGTCTTTTACTATTCCAATGAAGAGATAAAAGCTAAATATTGGGGCACAATCAGGTTTCTTTCTCTACTGTGCATTTCTATCACAGTAGAATATTTAACCATATATATTTCTTGCTTTTAATTTTTAACAATTATGATTGTTTGGCAGGGAAGATTATGATAACACTGAGACTAGAAATGATTCAGAGTTTTTGTTGAATCCAGTTTGCCACACCTTATGATGCAAAATTAACAATCGGAACTTTGAAAGATGGACAAGATGCAGTATTACGTACTAGAAATTAAATGTAAAAATAAGATACTGTGTGTCATAATAATAATAATTATTTCGCGAGAAAAAATCCCGATCTATTCATCAACTATCAAGGTAGTACAAAGAACATAAGTTTACTCACTATGATGGGCCTACTTTGCATGTACATAAGCTTGCTCATCATTCAGGGTTGAATGTGACAAGCAAACCTACATCCCACCAGGAAAAATGGACTTTATATATGACTAAAATGTTACAACTATTTGTTAAAAATTGGGTCACATTGATGCAAGGGGTTCATTCATGTATTATGCACTCCTATATCTTCCTCTAAACATATGTGATATCCGTCCTTATCTTATTTTGGTTATGGATTGTTGTGAAATATATCCAATTTTATATGGACAAAAACTCATATTCATGATGTCCTGCTATTGGTATGTTGTACTTTCACACAGAGAACATATGTAACCATCGAGGATGATATTATTTGTTGGAAAAATAACCTACATCCCACCAGGAAAAATGGACTTTATATATGACTAAAATGTTACAACTACTTGTTAAAAATTGGGTCACATTGATGCAAGGGGTTCATTCATGCATTATGCACTCCTATATCTTCCTCTAAACAGATGTGATATCCGTCCTTATCTTATTTTGGTTATGGATTGTTGTGAAATATATCCAATTTTATATGGACCAAAACTCATATTCATGATGTCCTGCTATTGGTATGTTGTACTTTCACACAGAGAACATATGTAACCATCGAGGATGATATTATTCGTTGGAAAAATACTGTTAGTGGATGATATTATTCATTGGAAAAATAGTAAATGCAAATGATATATTAATATGAAATATTAATCCGTTGAGGACTTGATTCATCCTCTTACAGCTTGGAACATTTGGCACACTGGCATCATGCAAAGGTCCCTATGTTGCGGAGGAAGCAGTGGCCCTATGTTGAACTAGCCCATGACCACTCGGAGAAGTCACATGGGCTCCATTCTTGACGGTGGAGAGGACGAGGACGGTGCTGGAAGCAATGATCAATAGACAAATTATCTGCACTGGTGTACAATATCTTTTGTTTCGTCATGTTGTCATCAGTCCCATGTTCTTAGCTTATATGAACATACTTGCATTTTCCTACATATATATATGGATATATACATTGTGCACATTATACTATCCACAAAAAATTACGTTTAACTTACATTTCTCATATCCATATGTATTTACAAAATTTATATCATTCTGTCGAACACATGGACATGTGCGGCAACGCAGATGGCGCATCACACACACATACTTGCGAACAATGATGAAATTTTCTACTCGCATAGAATTTACAGTCAGTTAATAAGTATATATACTAAAGGGTTAAAAGCTGGTTCTCTACTTCTCTATACTTGGTATGGAAGGAGTCTATGTTAAGCATGATTATTTTTGTAACAGTCAGTCTACTGTATATCTTGCCTTGAGTGTTACTCTGGGTATATCACCAATCTTCTAATACATATTTCAATCCCGAAAACTGAAACCCACGTGAGTCCTGACTTCTAAGTCCATAGCTATCTCACTCTCCTTTTTAGACCAAATAAAATTCACCTCTTTAGTTATCAACATCGTGTTCCATTTATGCATACTGATGAAGATTTAAAAGATTCCAACTTTGATTACCCACAAAATATGGCTATGTTTATGCACTTAAAACATTGTGTACCTATGATAGTACCAATCATTCCATCATAGAAATGGACGGGCGCGGCAACGCGCGCCATCAGTGATCTAGTAAGTGTATGAAAACTCAAACTGAAAACTAAGTGGGTGTGCATCCAACTTGCTTGTTCATGAAGACCTCGGGCATTTGAGGAAGCCCATCATCAGAATATACAAGCCAGGTTCTATAATGAAAAATTCCCACTAGTATATGAAAGTGACAACATAGGAGACTCTCTCTATGAAGAACATGGTGCTACTTTGAAGCACAAGTGTGGTAAAAGGATAGTAGCATTGCCCCTTCTCTCTTTTTCTCTCATTTTTTATTTTCTCTTTATTTATTTATTTTTATTCTGGGCTCTTTGGCCTCTTTTTTTTATTTTGGGCTCTTTGGCCTATTTTTATTTTTGTAAATCCGAAGTCTCATCCCGAAGAGAGGGAATCATAGCCTCCATCATTCTTTCCTCACTGGGGCAATGCTCTAATAATGATGATCATCACACTTTTATTTACTTAAAACTCGATATTAGAACTCGATAAAACTGATACATGATGACTATATGAATACCTCTGGTAGTGTACTAGGATGTGCAATGATCTAGCATAGCAAAGATATCAAAAAACGGACAAGCCATGAAAATATCATGATACCTATCTTACGATCATGCAAAGCAATATGACAATGAATGCTCAAGTTATGTATACGATGATGATGGAAGTTGCATGGCAATATATCTCGGAATGGCTATGGAAATGCCATGATAGGTAGGTATGGTGGCTGTTTTGAGGAAGGTATAAAGATGGTTTAATGCACCGGCGAAATTTGCGTGGCATTAGAAAGGCTAGCAATGGTGGAAGGGTGATAGTGCGTATAATCCATGGACTCAACATTAGTCATAAAGAACTCACATAATTATTGCAAAAAATTATTAGCCCTCAAAACAAAGTACTAATATGCATGCCCCTAGGGGGAAAGACCATCGCTCGTCCTCGACCGCCACTCATAAGGAAGACAATCAAAAATAAATCATGCTCCGACTTCATCACATAATGGTTCACATACGTGCATGCTACGGGAATCACAAACTTTAACACAAGTATTTCTACCAATCCACAATTACTAACTAGCATGACTCTAATATCACCATCTTTATATCGCAAAACTATTGCAAGGAATCAAACATATCATATTCAGTGATCTACAAGTTTTATGTAGGATTTTATGACTAACCATGTGAATGACCAATTCATGAGACTCTCTAAATAGATATAAGTGAAGCAAGAGAGTTTAATTCTTTCTACAAAAGATATGCCCACGCTCTAACAAATATAAGTGAAGCAAAAGAGCATTCTACAAATGGCGGTTTTCTATGTGTCAGGAAATAGGCAATCCAAACTTCAAATGATATAAGTGAAGCACATGAAGCATTCTATAAAGCCATACTCAAACTGTATAAGTGAAGTGCAAAGAGCATTCTATAAATCAACCAAGGACTATCTCATACCAGCATGGTGCAGTTATTAAAAGAAAAATAAAAGGGCACACGACGCTCCAAGATTTACGCATATTATGTGAACAAAACAAAAACTAAAACATACCGATATTTGTTGAAGAAGGATGGGATGCCTTCCGGTGCATCCCCAAGTTTAGACGCTTGAGTCTCCTTGGATATTTACTTGGGGTGCCTTGGGCATCCCCAAGTTTGATCTCTTGCCTCTCATCATTCTTCTCATATCAATACCTCCTCGATCTTCGAACACTTCATCCACACAAAACTTAACCGAACTTTTTATTAGAGGGGTTAGTACATAAAACATCAAATCCCAACATGTTCTGCCATAACATTATTGTATAATTATAATCAATCATTACCCACTATATACTATCACAATTCTATGGCCCAAAGTCAAAGGAGGCTCAACAAGATTTCAAACATAATCAAACAACGAAACTATAATAGCAATCTGTGAAAATAGGACAATAAAGATGCAGATGGTACATATACTTATGTAACTCAAAAAATTCTAAAAAATTAGGACAAAACAAACAATTTGCATAGTACTATGTAAAAATTTCAGAAACATTTGACGTTCCAGTAAAAAATGAAATTCACGCGCTACAGCCAAAGTTTCTATTTTTGCACTGCACAAACCAAACAAGCAATCTAATCATCCTAAAGGCAAATCTTGGCACATTATTTTTATAATACAATGGATTTATACAAGGGGATGCTTATTTTTGTTTAAAAGTTTTTGTAATTAAGATTCACAATGTTTCCATGGGCATGAACAAAGTTCAAGGCATGCTCCCACTTTAACAATGCTCGTCTCTCTCACTTTCACTTTTCTTTTTGAAATTTTTATAGGTTCCTCTCTTTATTTTGTTTTATTTTTAAACTATATAAAAGCACACAACATAATAAAATGACTCTCTAAAACTTCCAGGTTGTCTCCCTGGCAGCGCTTTCTTTAAAGCCATTAAGCTAGGCATAAAGTGCTCAAGTAATGGATCCACCCAGATTCCAAGGTATATCAAAGCTAGTTTTAATTAACAATGATTTGTAATTTAGTATTGAGCACAAAGTAATATATATCATGCAAAAACAAAGTCTTACTCTCTTCCTATGCATCGACATGTCATAAAAGAACAATTCATGCACACAAAGTAAAGGCCGATACATAGCATAAGCAGTTTCTTGCAATTTTATCGTATTGGAAACATAGAGAGGTGGAGATGTAGTTCCTCTCTCATAATAACTGCAAGTAGGAGCAGCAAGCACATGCATATTATACTCATCAAAATCATCATGTGTAATGGTAAAATGGAAACCATCAATATAATCCTTAATAAGCGCAAACTTCTTCGATATAGTGTAGTTGGGAGAATTCAAAAAGATAATAGGACTATCATTCATGGGTGCAATAGCAACAATTTCATTCTTAACATAAGGAACTATAGCAAGTTCATCTCCATAAGCATAATTCATATTGGCATCATGTCCACAAGCATAGCAAGCATCAATTTCATCAAAAAGGGATATTTCAAACGAATCCAAGGGATCATAGCAATCATCATAGCATTCATCCTTTGGTAAGCACGAAGGGAAATTAAACAATGTATGAGTTGAAGAGTTACTCTCATTAAAAGGTGGGCACAAGTAGCTAATCCGCTCTTCCTCCTTTTGTTCTTCGCTCTCCTCGTCATCTTTTTCATCCAATAAGCTCACAGCTTCAGCAATTTCTTCTTCCATAGTTTCCTGCAAAATATTATTCTCCTCTTGAACAGCGGAGGAGTCCTCAATATATGGCTTAACATAAGCATTAGATGCATAGTTTTCATAGCAATATTTAAGTATGGCAAAACTTTCAGATTTGTAAAGAGTAACATCATACTTTTCAATCAAAAAAGCAATTTCATAGGCACCCTTAAAAGCAACAAATTCTTAAATTTGCTCAATATCATAGTAATTATAAACACCCTTGGCATAAGAAGGTACGATTCCATTATCCTTAAACTCACATTGGTAGGGAAGGTGTTTCTAGGGTCTTCAGAACAACAAGTAAAATCATGTATTTCGCAAAAATTCCAAGCATAACAATGCATAGTATTAATATGATGCCATAATAAGCGGTGTCGCACATAATAAGCATGCTCATTTAATGATTTTACCTCGACTATTCAACACAAGCACAAATGGATCAAAGATGATCCAAGTAAAAAGCTTCAACAGTGTGATATATTTTGGCTGGTTCTTCAACCATTGGTGTAGTAGGTACAACTATTTTTTTGGTATTTTACGTTTCCTACCCATAACTAAAGATAGAAAACAACTTAGAATAGAAAATAAAATCTACTTAGTGATAAAGAAAACAAGCACACACGAGAATATTCACCCCACGCTATTGCTCCCCAGCAATAGCGCCAAAAAAGGTCTTGATAACCCACAAGTATAGGGGATAAGTTGTAGCCTCTTTCGATAAGTAAGAGTTTCCAACCCAACGAGGAGCTAAAGGTAGAACAAATATTCCCTCAAGTTCTATCGACCACCGATACAACTCTACACATGCTTAACGTTCGCTTTACCTAGAATAAGTATGAAATTAGAAGTACTTTGTAGGTGTTGTAGGATAAGTTTGCAAGATAATAAAGAGCACGTAAATAAAAATTAGGGGCTGTTTAAATAAAGAAGCAATTAAGTTAGTTTAACGAGTGTGGAAAAGTGGTGGTAGGAGTTGCGAAATTGTCCCTAAGCAATTGACTACGTTATTAGACCGATAACAAGTTTTATGCGGGAGGCCACTACTAGGATGCCATCCCTTACTTGGAATTCTATGCACTTATGATTGGAACTATTAGCAAAGCATCCGCAACTACTAACGTTCATTAAGGTAAAACTCAACTATAGCATTAAGATATATTGGCCCCCCTTCAATCCCGTATGCATCAATTTCTATGCTAGGCTGAAGATGCTATCACCCTTGCCCTCCAATACATAGTCCTATAAACACACAACTAATCCTATGGTGTGATCCACGCGCGCGCTCATATGATGGGCACCAAAGGATAGCAACATAACCACAAGCAAACTAAACCAATCATAGCAATTCACCAATCACCGATAGGACAACAAAAATCTACTCAGGCATCATAGGATGGCAACACATCATTGGATAATAATATGAAGCATAAAGCACCATGTTCAAGTAGAGAGTACAACGGGTTATAGGAGAGTGGACCGCTACATATAGATGGGGGAAGGTGATGAAGATGTTGGGGAAGATGACGAAAGTGTTGGTGTAGATCGCCGTCACACGATGATTGCCCCGGCGGTGTTCCTACGCCACCGGGAGAGAGGAGGAGAGAGCCCCCCCCCCCCTTCTTC
>NC_041391.1:215869562-215888434 GCF_002162155.2 Triticum dicoccoides
TTTCTTTTCTCAAAGATCCGTAACTCTGATTAGGCTGAAATTTTAACACGATTTTATCCGGATATTAGCTTCCTTGTGTCCGAAGGACACCTCCAACCGACCTTCGGGGTGGCCACAAGCCCCCTGGCCGCGCCCTGGGTAGGGGGCGCACCTTAAGGGTTTGTGGGCTCCTCGAGCATCGCCTTGCGTTGATTCCACTTTCCAAAATTCACATATATTCCATAAAAAATCTCCATAAGTTTTTATCACGTTTGGACTTCGTTTGATATGGATTTTATGCGAAACAAAAAACGTGCAACAAATAGGAACTGGCACTGGGCAACGGATCAATATGTTAGTCCCAAAAATAATATAAAAAGTTATCAAAAGTATATGAAAGTTGTAGAATATTGGCATGAAATAATCAAAAATTATAGATACGATAGAGACGTATCAGGGAGCTACTCGATGGCGCGGGGTGGCCAGGGGCAGCAGGAATCGACATCGAGATGTGACGATGACGGCAGCGGAATGGAGGGTGCGAGCTGAAACTTCCGCCCCTCCAAAATTTCCTAGTGATTGGGAAGACAGAAAATAGGGCGGCGAAAACTGGACATATGCAGCAGTAGGTCGAAATATTCCACTTCCCCAATTTTTTTTCTAGATCTGGCCATTTTTCCGGAACCTATGCATGTCAATTTTTCGGCCCCAAAATGTAAAATCGACTGTTATCGTAATGGGGCGGACATTTATCATAAGGTTGATCATAGTGGGAATAACTTATACTAGTGTCATGCATATGACATTAGTCTAAGTTATTATAGTGCAAAGTAACATAATAGTAGTGTCATACATGGTTTCATTTATTAGTTTGTGGACTCACCTCGTCTTGGAAAGCGCTATGTTACATTAACATATTATGTTACTCTAAACACATCTCTCCTCATTAAATACATGCCACATAGCAAATTTGTCTTAGAACGCGCTATGTTACTACTCCTTCCGTCCGGGTTTATTAGGCCTAAAGACAACCTTTCTTAGACCAAGACACATAGTAATTTGCTCACATTAATTCTTTCATTTCACTTCCAATGCACTCTCTCACATGCATGCAACCAATGAAAAAACACGCATGAAGTGTATTAATTTCCCAGTCATGGCATCAACAATAATGACTTTCAATGCAACCAATGAAATGGTTACATGCATGTACCTTTCCAAAGCGATGCCTTATAAAAAGGGACATGCTTGTGACGCTGAGAGGCCTAATTAAACCCGAACGAAGGGAGTAGATAAGTACCCCGCTATGGCCCTCCTAAGACTAGCCACAATGGAGAATAATATACAGTAGTAACATACACATATCTCTAGACCATGTTACTATCTTCATAGTCTGTAGTAATATAAGTGTGGTATTATGCAAAGCTTCATTTATTAGGTTATAGACTCATATTGTATTGGGACATGTGATGTCACAATAACTAGCTAAGGGCATCTTGAATGATTGTAAGATAGTTGTTGGTATACTTCCAACAGTTTGTATGTTAGCTTGTTGGTAAAATATGTCATGTTCTCAACCAACAGCTTAACATACAACTCCAATAGGTTGTATCTAGTTTGCCCAATAGGATGTGAGATAATAAATAAGGTGTTCTCTCATTTTACATTGGAGCTTGTGCAAGGGGTGTTGGTTCATGTACATACAACTTTTCTTTCTTCCCTCATTTATTGTATGACACATCATCAAAAATCCTATATAGCAAAGTTACCAACAACTATCTTACAACCATTGAAAATGTTCTAAATTACTCAAACAACCTCTCTCGTTAACTCATTGTTACATATTTCTTTTTGAATTGTTTCGATTGCTTATCGCATGTGTCAGGTAAGCCAACTTACGGAGTTGACTTCATCTTACTCCCACCGTGGCTGGCTTTTGGCCACTCAAACGGACTAATTTTGTGCGTGTTTGGGTCGGCCGTTGGAGTGCCCTAAAGTGGATCGAAGATCAGATATGCGCCGGTTCCCCCCGCCGCCTGCTGTGTACCGTCGCCATCGCCGTTGAGGTCCTCATACGAGGATCGAGTGGTGCTTGAGAAGAGACGACCAAATAAGAGCTGCAATCCCGAATCGACGCAACAGCTCCTTGTCGAGCTGCGATCCAAAATCGAGCGGCTCCTATCGGAATCGCAGTCCGCGATCAAAGCGGCCACCCGTTTAGCCGCAATCCGCAATCGAAGCACCGCAATCAGAAACAGGTCCTCTTTCGATTTCATTCTCCGAGTTGCCACCGGAGGCGGGATCCAAGCCGCCGCATATCTGCCCAAGCGGACACCGCGGGAAGCCACTTGTTTTTAGTGGAGATCAGCAACTCCCCTTGGACATTTGGCGACCGGTGGCCAACCCATCCGTCTCGGCCCTCGGCAAGTCCTCATCTTCATGGTGGTGAGTTTCTCCTCCTGATCTTCTTCCTTTCGCTAGGTTCTCTTACAACATCACCCGTAAAATAAATTACTATCAGCAATGATAATATGTACTCCCTCCGTAAACTAATATAAGAGCGTTTAGATCACTAAAGTAGTGATCTATATGCTCTTATATTAGTTTACGGAGGGAGTAGTAACCATAATCAGAAGTGGTGTTCAAAATTGTGTCTTTACTGTGAAAATTATAAAATCTGTTTGATTAAAATTGTTTTTTTTCCTGTGGGTAAGTACAAAAATTGCATTTTTTATGAGTAATTATTACCTATACAAATCTAAGACAAGCTTTTTGGGATGGACGGATTATAAAATTCATACAATCAAATTTCCATCTTTTTGTTGTAAGTACTCCCTCCGTTTCTAAATATAAGCCTTTTTAGATATTTTATTTAATACGGATTACATACGGATGTATATAGATGTATTTTAGAGTGTAGATTCACTCATTTTGCTCCGTATGTAGTCCATATTGGAATCTCTAAAAAGGCTCATATTTAGGAACGGAGAGAGTAGTTGTATAAACACTGTACAATCGAAACCGTATCTTTCTTTGGTAAAGTATAAAAATTGTATTGTCAAAACTGTGTCTTTCGGTGCGTAAGTATAAACAAAATTTGTGTATTTCTATTGGGTAGTACTCCTAAATTGTACACTAAAAATTACTCCTTTTGGAGTATTAATTTTGTATAATCAAAATTGCATCTTTCTGTGCGGTAGTATAAAAATTGTACACTAAAAATTGCGCCTTTCCATCGGGAAGTATTAATTTTGTGTCTTTCTATTGGGGTAGTATAAACAAAATTTGTGTCTTTCTACTGGGAAGTACTCTCTCCCCACGTCACTTATTTTGGGACGGAAGGGAGTATGAATTTTGTATAATCAAAATTGCATCTTTCTTTATGGTAGTATATAAAATTTATACACTAAAACTTGCGTCATCCATGGGAAAGTATAAACTTTTTATCTTTGTTTGTGGGAAATATCAAAATTGCATCTGTGATGAGGCTAATTAGAAATCAACTCTGATTCCTTTCCGTATGAAATGTAGGAGGGCCATGAAGATGATAGGCTCAGCAAGTTGCCTGATGACCTTTTGCTCAACATTGTCGAGCGACTTGATATTGCTGACGCCGCACGAACCACCATCCTCTCCAGACGTTGGAAGGACGTCCTTGCTAGACTCTCAAAAGTCGTAATAAGGGCAGGTTCTTTTGAGTCCAAGCATACAACGAGCAAGAAAGATGATATAGTTCGGTCCAACACCACCATTCTGGATGCAACCCGGAGCATACTGGAAAGGAGGGCTGGAAGTCTATACACCATTCAGCTGTTGTGCATGCAATTCTACTTGGGAGATGAGTCCATTTTCATTGGCCAGACTGTTGCCAACAGCATAGCAACACAAAAGGTTGCTTCAGTTGACTTTACAATCTTGACGAAGGTGCGTAGAAATTGTACCAAGGATGAGCTGCTCACAAATGGGAGGCAGTTCATGTCATTCTTTGATTCATGTCCAAACACATTTGGTTGTCTTGCACGCCTCACGCTAGAGAATTTGAGGTTAGGAGAATCGGCGTTCCCCAAATTTTTTAGTATATGCAAGCAACCGGAGTTCCTCTTCCTCCACAATTGTGACATGGGTATTCAGTCTTTGCTGGAAGTGGAACACCCGCAGCTCAGTGAACTAGTGATTGCCAGCGGCTGCTTTAAGAGGGTTCATCTGAAGTGGGCACCAAAGCTCACTATACTGAAATTTAGTATTTTTAGATCAAAAGATGATCCCTTCTGTCTTGGCTATGTCCCACTGCTCCAGACTGTGAGCATCATTAATACTGCTCTCTCTTGGCACAAGATGCTCAAGTTAAGTGAGTTGCTTGGTAAGACTGCCATAAGCAACCTGCATTTGAACTTCAGAAGCGAAAAGGTTAGTTAAAAGGTCCTCAATGTTGTCGGTGATGTGTGTATGTTTGGCTGGCATGTTGTAATCATTATTTGTGGATAAAATAATTCTGGATTATCCCCTTTTGCAGATTTGGGTCAAACCGGAAGGTCGAAGGCAATTGTTACCTGTGTTCCACAAACTTAGGATTGTGAATTTGCTTAACATTCCTGAAGAATGCGATCTGACTTGGACAATGTTCCTACTCCAAGGTGCACCCAACCTTAAGGAACTACGCATCGTGGTGAACTCTTGTACCAATTCTCCTTTTCATTGTCTCATTTTCGAAGTTCAAACTTTTTTTAATAGTTAGGAATTAAATTATTATTTTTTGACCTGATTGAGTGCAGGTGCGGGATCATTTATGTTTAATGGTAACAGGGGAGGAGAGGAAGAATGGTGCATTTAGTGAGGAGAAGGACAAGGGACTGGAGTTGGAACCATCTGCATCTGATTTCAAGCACCACAACCTCGCTGGGCTCAGTATCTATGGGAGGTTTCAAGCAGAAGACAAACTCGTGAGCTATGCCAGGAGCATCATGCAAGCAGCAGTGAATCTGGAGGACATAAAGCTATACAAGAGTCCAGTGTGTCAAAGGTGCAAGCACATGCGCCAGGAGTGGACATTGGAGGAGAAGTCATCGCTTAGCTACAAAATAAAAGAGGGGATGCCCTCGCTTGTCCGGATTCACTTCCCGAGTTTAGGGGAAGTCTATTTTTAGAAAAAAAATGCTCTTGGGCTGCAAGCTGCAGATGACAGGAACTGTTGTACTATGCATGGATTAATTGTTGCAGTTGAACCTTTTCAGTCAGATGGTACTGGGTCGAGGAGGATAAGGGCCCGCTTGGATTGTCGTTTTCAGGGCAAATACACCGGTAAAATATACCTCCGTATGGAAAATTCAGACCGGCTACGCATGGCTGCTTGGTTGATCGTTTTTGGTCCGTAATATTTACACAGGTTCGTTCGATTACACCTGTAATTAACCGGTATTTGGTACAGACCTCGGCCCGTCGTTTCTCCCAGCATCTTCGTAATCCTCTCCTCTTTTGAGCCTAGGCGAGGTCGACGGCTTCGCCGCGACGCCGCCGCAACCACCACGGACCGGCAGGCTCTGGCGCCAGCGTCCATGATGGAGTGCCGGCGGCGATGATTGATTCTGGCGGCGATGATTGATTCTGGCACCGGCGAGGCGCCGGCGACGTTGACCGCGACGGCGGCTAGGTGATGACGGGGTTGTTCATGCGCGTCGCTATAGGATCCGCACCACGCGTCAGATCTCCTTGTTGATGCCGATGACCTAGTCCAGCTCGCCCGCCACCGCGCGACTTCTCCGCCGGCTGCGCACGGCCGACGGCCTTGACCAGAGAGGTGGAGATCGGGATGGTGTCGGGCAGCAGGAACTGCAAGGGCAGCCTCTTGAGCGGGGGGAGGGGGTGGACGGGAGCGGCGGCGACGGCGGCAGCTTCCTGATCCATTCATCCCCCACGACAGCCAATGAGGAAGAAGACGCGTGATTATGGACGTGGGAACCGTGAAGGGGAAGGACAGAATTTACAAGCGGAAATTGTATCCGGCTGTAAATTACTGGAGACCAGTATTATGCGGTTGTAACTTGTTCCGACTGTAAGATTTTTTCGGGGCTTCCAAGCGGGGCCTAAGGTGTACTCTTATCCTTATTATTAAGTATATTTTGTCCAGTGGAAATTGTGGATATTTCTCTTATTCGTTTTCATTGTGAAATCTCTTAAAACACTGGATGTGGTTGCCGTGCTTGATGGATGTGGTTGCCGGCGATCTCCAGTGTGAGAGCATCTCCAGCCGTTCGGCCCCCCAGGGCGCATAAAAATCGCCCCCTGGGGGCGAGCCGGCGATTCTTTCGGTGCTGGGGGCGGTTTTGCGCCCAGTCGTTGCCCCAAGCTCGCCCCCAGTCGCCGATTTTGACCCCCTTTTTCGGCGAAAAAGGCCCATATGGGCGAGAATAGGCCCATATTCGGCATGGTTCGCCGTGGCTCGGCATTCAATTATCAACATTAATTACCCTAAAAAATCAACATAAATAATTTTTATCACATATTTCATCATAGAAATTTCAAGGACTTCAACAAAATAGTACAACAACAAATAGTTCAATACAAATTATATAGTTCAACAAATAAAAACTCATATTTCATCACACGTCGCGCCCGGTGTCACCCTTGAGCCTCCATAGGTGCTCTATCAGATCTTGCTGCAGTTGATGATGCACCTGTGGGTCTCGGATCTCCTGACGCATACTGAGATAGGCAGTCCAGGTTGCCGGTAGCTGGTGATCAACTTGGGCAAGAGGACCCTGCCGGTGGTATGCTTCAGTGTCAAACATTGGCTCCTCCTGCTCGCTCTCAATGATCATGTTGTGCAAGATGACACAGCAGGTCATGATCTCCCACATTTGATCTTTCGACCAGGTCTGAGCGGGGTCCTCGTCATCCGAGTCCATCGCCGAGGCAGGCAAATCGCCGAACACCTTGCGCGCGGTGGGCGTGCACCCGCCGCCAAACTGCCCCTCCGTGGCCGGAAAGGGCGGCCGGAAACGCCCAGTTGGTGCCGGAGGGGTTGTCGCCGGGATATACCTACTTGCGGCCGAGAGCGCGGGGGGTGGGAGGCGGTCGAGGAAGAAAATCTTGACTTTTCACCTGACGGCGTGGGCCAGCTGCGCTTTTCCCTTGCGCCGGAGCCCCCAGGTGCCCCCCAGCGCGCCGGGTTCGGCCTGCGGCCGCCGGGCAGAAAAAGGGCCGAACCGGCGCTTTTTGTCATCCTGGGGGCGCGACTGGGCCGCTTTTTTTGCGCCGGCGCCGAAAAAGTGGCCTGGAGGGCCTGTTGGGGGCGCGGCTGGAGATGCTCTGATGGAGCAATGCCAAGACGCCATATCTTGCATGTACTACTTGTTGCAGCGTTACCCTTCTAAGTTTACCGCTCGATAAGGCATTAAGTGTCTTTAAGATTGCTGTTAGGACAATACTGCAATTCAGGTTGTGAGCTTAATCACTTATTCCTGAGCAGAATGGTAGTATTTGCTTTAAGCAGAGTAGAAAAATGTTCAGTGTTTATTTTTGTGTATATACGAGTAGCTCAAAACTTGTTGCCAAAAATAGAATAACTCATGTCTTGCTCGAACTAGACAAGACCCATTGATCTTTCCTTGAGATAGATTGTCTTTGTCGCGTAAGGACTATAGAAAATTTGGATTAAGACATGGCAAAGCTACAGGATATAGAGTACAGTTTTATTTGGTCTAAAATAAATACACGGACAAACTTTTTCACATATGTAATTTGTATGTACTGCCTCATAAATCATTTATGTTTCGTAGAATGGATGGTCCATCGTGTGGAAGCATCACGCGGAATTGTAGTCATCGATGAAGGACTTATGATGGTGTCCAATGACTCTGACAATATGAAAAATTAATCTATTTTGCAGTTGGTTATTGATTGCTGGTTAGAGAGGAACAACTACAATGGTTGTCTACAAGATGTTTCTAGTTCATATTTCCTGGTTGATGTATTCAAACCCCTCTTTTCTCCGTGAACGTCTGCAATTATCGAACATGTAAAAGTTTCTGGAACTTCAGCCAGGTACTCCCTCCGTCCGGAAATACTTGTCATCAAAATGGATAAAAGGGGATGTATTTAAACGTATTTTCGGACGGAGGGAGTATGTATTTAAGAGGTACTAATATTTAGGCCACCCATTAGTAGTGCATATAAAGGCATGGTCCTCAACCAGACAAACAAACAATTTTTTAATCGATATATACGCATGACTACACTGAGCTAAAACCACTATGATACAGTTAACATAGCTGCAATCTAGGACATGCTGTTGTAGATTGATGTGTTTAGAAACATAAACAAATACAATTTCCTGATGCGCCCTATGAGCCTTCCCCAACCCTGCCCATGTTATTTGGGCATCACAATTGCTACAAACCCCTTTCTTTTAGAACAGTTGCCGATTTCGTTTGCAGCCTAGAGAAGTTGATCACCATAGCATCTGTGATAACAGTGAACTGTAAATAGCATACCGAGGAAGCATATTATTGGATATATTTGTTTTGGTGCTATCTCTATGAATAGACGAATACTAATCCTCGTCGAGTAAAATAATAATGACCATATTGTCTTTATTTCTTTTGTCATATTGGATTTATAGCTGACCGTCTCCCATAAGTAAAAACAGATGAACCTGAAGCATTATGTACAATAAATTGTTGTCATCCTTCAGATGAACACACTGCATGTTTTGGTTGGATTTATTCAACAATCTGTCCTGATAATTGCCAAAATCGTGTGACATATGTCATGTTTGGTAGATGTGACCATCTATTTGGTTATCCATATGTTGGTCTCCATATCTTCTATTTCGGCAGTAGTTCCGAATAACTAATAATGATGAACATCTGTATGGCAGATTGAAAGTACCGGGTTTTAGTTATTTGATTTTGTTTCCTACAGTTAAAAAGCAGCAGGAATCATGAGAAACTAAAACATCCCAGTGTCAATTAGGTTTCGCGGAGCTTCAGGGACCTGTTTATAGGTACTACTTCAAAGCAGGAGTGATTGTTCCATACAGCAGGAATCATGTTGCTTTATATGAATATATATATCAAGACAGGAGTGGAATGTTCCATACTTGGTGGTAATGACGTGGTCATTTTTGTTTATTTATAAGCTAGACAACCTTCCAAAACCCACAAAGGGGCTAATATGTTGGTCCACTAATAATTCGTCGCTACCACCAAAACCCACAAAGGGGCTAAGATGTCTTTCCACAAATACTCCCTCCGTTCCAAAATAGATGACTCAACTTTGTATAAAGTTAGTACAAAGTTGAGTCATCTATTTTGGAACGGAGGGAGTACATGGTTTTGAATACCAAGGATGCAAAAAAAGAGTACCAAGGATGCAGCCTCCAGCTCATTGGTCACCTCATTGGTCACATATCCCTTCTAGTGCAATGCCTGCGCCATGGTTGAGCGATGGGAGAGCTGTTGCTCATACAGGGACCTAAATATCTTATACTTGGCGTCATGGTATTTCTTCACCCTAGGATCCGAAGACGGGCGCACAACCTGGAAAGAGCATTTTTGTGATTCATCAGATAAATCATGTAATAAAACAAGAGAATTCCATCCGGTTTCGCCAGGCCGACTCAGACATGCACGCGAAGCTAGCAATATCTATCTATTCCGACTAATAAATGAAATATGTATTCTTGGTCTGTCATGCTATTTTATAGAAAAAAAACCTGATGTCCCCGGAAGCAACCCACAGTTCAGTTTTAAGTCAGATTTTTTATTTTTCCAAGCGCCTGATGGTCGAGCGGAGCGAGCTGGAGGCGGCACAATGCGTCCGCAACGACTACATCACATGAGGTGCACCCTCACATTCTTCGACGAGAAGAAGCACAAGAGGCAGCAGCGGGCCGCGGCCAGGGCCGAGTGGTGCCGCCGGCTCAAAAGAAAAATCTTCGACAGTAGTAATCTTATTAATCTTAATCTGGGGCTGGTACTACCAAAGTGCCACTCCTCCAGGTCAACAAGCTTGGAGTCCAAGCCCGACAAGGTCCGGCCAGGCCCGGTAATGTTTCTCGACACCAAGGAGCAACATCAGCGAGAAGAGACGAAGAAGATAACAACAATGGTGGAGGAGATGGCGTGGGCCTGCACACCGCCAACAAGTCAGATTCTGTAGCGTGGGCCTGCGCACCGCCAACAAGTCAGATTCTGTCTTCCAAACCGCGCGGACAAATCTCCTAGTACTCATGCTGTGTGCAATACATATTTGTTTCAGAAGATTCGCTTAATGTAAAGATGTTATGCTATATCAACTGTATCACATCACTAGAATTCAAGGTAAATTGTGTTGCACACCTTGTTCTGCGTACGTGATCCAAGACAATCAAAATGTTCAACGAATTTGGGTGGATTTCTTAGCCAAAATCAAGAGCTTCAAGTCAAGAATTCTCAAAATTACTGAGTCCTTTTCTACTTTCTCTTTTAGTTTTTTTGGCTGTTGTCTTTTTTTCTGTTCGCATACCTTTGTCATTTGGACATGCTTCAAATACAAACAAACCTGCATTTTTTATGCATATTCGAGAAAAGAATATACCTTCCCCGCTGCATTCAGTGCTTTCATTGCGTCACGAACACCAGCAAACTTCTTTGCAGCAACACCACCCAGAATAGCAGCACCCAGAAGCACATTCTCGTTTTCTCTAGGCAGTATTATTGGACAACCTGTAAAGAACAAGTTAAATTTCAGAGAGCAGCGAGAGGAGGAAAAGGAGGGAACTGGCTGCAGGAAGAGGAGACTTGCCCGTGATATCTGCATGTTCTTGGATATACAAGGAGTTCTTTGCAAGTCCGCCACACGCAAGAAGGGTGTCGATCTATTATACATGACGGAAAAGATATATATTCTAGCACCGATTCTATACCAAGTTACTTTTTCAGATCATTGATATCAAATAAATACCTTGTGCCCGTGAGCATTACAATGCTCCACAATATGACGAGTACCATAAGCAATGCCTTGAATTGTTGCTAGGTACAGAAGCGCCAAATGTTTTTCACTTGTATCAAGTGTCAAGCCACAAATCACCCCTTTAGATTTTGGATCAGCCACAGGGGACCTAACCATAACAATAATTTTGCATTCAAGTCAACCGTGTTGGAAGTGTGTCACTGGTGGCAAATAAACATTCACCAAAACACTGAGGGAGAAATAATAATTTGCGCACAAGTGATAGCATGATAAATGATAAAATTCTGGTAATCCCTCTGTCCCGTAATATAAGATCGTTTTGCAAGCTTCTTTCATCTTATATTATGGGACGGAGGGAGTATGATTTAGTCTTGAAATGAGATTGCTAGCTGCCCGAGTGATAAAACCTGTTACCACATTGTTAGTTGAGTATATCTAATTAGAATGGCGAGAAAAGAGATATACTAATAACCTGTTTTCTAAAGAAGAAGATGCATAAATACTTATAATTACATGGCATAAAAGTTGGCATTATAGATTCAATTTAACCACCCAGAGTGAAAAAGATGATGTATATGTCAACGGCATATTAATTTTACATAACGTCTGGTTGAGGTTCATGACAGGAAAAGAAGCCTGGTTGAAATGTTCTGAGATCTTTGTGTCATACAGTAGTTGGCTAGAAACACAATTGCCCAGCCCACCCGCGTTTGAGACATGGCCTACATGGCGTGTGCTCACGGTTGTATCTTCTAATTAAAACCGACATACCATTTTTGGTGTCAAATAAACTGTAAAGAAAAAAATATCTAGATAGCCAACATTCTTGGTTAAGCACCAAATGCTTAACTCTTACCGATTTCCATGAAAATCTGGAAGGACATTGGTGTCCTGACTCAAGGCAGAAAGAAAAGGCATATTCTGTTCATGTGCCATCGAAAGCAATATCTTGTTCATCAACTCATAAATGGACATACCTGGATAATTTGAGAAGAATATTACACACCTTTACATGGTACAACATCAACGATAATCTGCGTCAGCAAACATGAAACTTACTTTGAGAAGCAGCTTGATTAGCCAGAAGGGGAGCCGCAGCATGGTTTTGAACAATGTAATCAAGTAAAGCACCAGTTGCACTTTGGCCACATTCCGTGAGCCAAAACTCAGGTATCATCGCTGAATGCGGAATGGAAAGATAAGCATTAAAATTTCAAGAAATAAAAGCATTAACTTAACATAGTCAACATAAGATTGTGGAGAGCCAACCACAGAGATAAATTAACAGAGATTCTGGCAAGGAACATAAGGAAGTAAAATATATGAAGACAACTATACCAGACAAAAACGGTCCCCAGACACCAGGGATAAATAGCTTATTCTTTGAAACAACCATGTGGCATGTAGATGTTCCGCAAACCAAGACCATGCGATGGCATATTGCTTCTTCATCAAACACTGCAAACAAAATGCTCCACATAATCTTGTGCATGGTGTTCCTATCTTAGGCTTGTACTCCCTCCGTTCCTAAATATAAGTCTTTGGAGAGATTCCACTATGAACCACATACGGATGTATGTAGATGCATTTTAGAGTGTAGATTCACTCATTTTGCTCGTGAATCTACACTCTCATAGTGGAATCTCTCCAAAGACTTATATTTAGGAACGGAGGGAGTACATATTAATTTTCTCTATCAATGCATCGAGGCACGAGCTTTTACATTTTTCTCAGGAACAAATGTTTCACATAAATAAATGTGAAGCTTTAGAAGGAGTCGTAGTTTCTTAGAAAAACACAGGGGAATCAACACTTACTGTCAGCTTTCAATTCTGCATCTGGCATACTTTCCATGACTCCAAGACCCCCGGCATAAGCATCAATAAGCGAAGTTCCAACAGGAGTCCCAGTAAGCAAGCCTAACTCCTGAAAATTGGAGGTAAGCGACATTACAAAGTCAAATACTGGAAATTAACAGCACAGACATTTATTCTCTTGTTTCAAACATAAGGACTACAAAGAAAGCACTTAGGTAATTGATTGTACCTTTGTTCACTCATGAAAACACTTAGCATTAATGCAGCTCAAACAATGTCAGTTTAAATCAAGAGCAAAAGTGATTTGCTTGCCTTTGCAGAAGTAGGTGTCAAACCAGAACCTAGAGGATGACCAGGAAACACAACGGAGTGTCCTATTTGGGTTGCATAGAATGGTGTATTAGAAAATTAAGAACTACAAATGATACATCACCTTTAGTACAAAAAGGAGAAATGGATAAGCATTCAACCTATTTTTGCCTGGCTCCCTTCATAAAGGTCTCCCAAACCTATTTCTGCCCAAAAGACTTCATCCATACCACGTGGATTTGATTCCCTCCACTGTTCCATGTGTGATAAGCTGCGGGTTTCATCACCAGTTGCCCTAGCAAACAAAAATAACAGCGGAAGCAAAACTTGTTAGAAATTCAACTCATAGATTATTGCAGGCTTAGAGAGCTTGTGCGTTGAAACTCACCTATATGTTAACCAGTTGCCGAGGTCCATCCACCTATATACCATAGACCAAGTTTTTTGCAGATTTTCCTTTACCCATAAAAGCTGTAAAAGGTAAAGTCAAAATAGGATACCATCAATGGAGGTAACTGGAAAATACACAACAAACCTTGTCTAACCCCCTTCGCATTCAAAACAATTCAAAACTATTTATCAGCATTCTGTAAGCAAAGCATCTTTTTAGGAACATTGTGTTGTTCAGTTTTTGAAATGCTGGAATTCTGTCATTCTGAGATTTTCAAGCAAAACTTCTAGGATTGTAAAGTGACAACTGACAACATGGCAACCAACACAATGGTTCAGATGTCCAACAACATCATTAGAGGTATTTTACAAAAAATGAATCAGGAACTAGGAGAATCATATGCATGGAGAAAAAAACAGATACCTTTGGAGCTTGCATTTCAGGGGAGACACTCCCACCATAAAATTGCAATACCGGTGAACTGTGAGAATTAATTCGTTCAGTCTGGTCGAGAGCCCTATGGTCCATCCACACGATGATGTCCCTTCTTGAATCACCATTCCAAGAAACCGAGACAGGGGAACCATCAGCACCCACAGCAACTGCAAGCACCATCCTCTGTTAACAAGTCGGTAGAGCTCTACTCACCTCAAACACAAAATTCTCCATTCAAACCACAGAAGGCACGCGGCTAATGTGGAGATCAGGGCAAACCAAGGGAGCAAGTAGCGGTGAAGCCAAGGCTGACAACATCCTCGGGAGCAACATTTACCAACGAGCACGCAGATTTTACAGCAGCACACACTGCGTGCCAGATATCCGTTGACGATTGCTGTTGGTAAAAAACCCAAGAATTATCAAGATGGCATTTACTTCCTGTACTGATCATGCAGTACAATGAATCGGTCACCATAGAAGTTGCCAACCTCTACACAATCTCTCTCTTTCCATATCTGTATAGGGCTGCTTGCTGACCCCAGCAACTTACCCTTGTCATCGAAGATTCCTGCATCAACAGATAACGAACAATTTATAACACTAACCCAATAAGATGAACTCCTGCTTTAAGTTCAGTTCAAAATGAAAAAAAAAATAACAACTCAGATTTAAAGTTTGTATGATATGTTCAGTGGCAAGGAAGTCTGTAAACACTATCCCATATTACCCGCCATCACAGTATGTGAGCTAGTGAGGGTTACCGAAAACCAAACATATTTCCTTGCATTTTTTCTGTTGAAAAAAAATACTTCCTCTCATGAAGCTAGCATTTCAGTTCATCACCAAAGTGGACTCCCGCAAAACAGTCTTCCTTGAGTTACTCCCATTTTCTCTAGCAATGGTTACTTGGGTACAAAAGCAGTACTAATTATTATCATTTTTTTTTGCGGGAAAATTATTATCATATCTACTCTAGTAGGCTGCCAAATCTCGCCCTAATATGGAAATGCCGAGGTTACTACTACTAGTAGACTAAAAAGAATAGTGAGAGGAGTGGTTTTGAAGGCAGCAAACCTGCACGAGCGCTGCCGGTGCCGACGTCGACGCCGAGGAAGACGCCACCGCGGGACATGATGCCGGCGGCGGCGATGGGGAGCAGCCGGAGCCGGGGACGAGGAGCAGCTATCACTTCCTCGTGGGCCTCTCGTGGGTCGCGTGGGTTTGGGTGGGCGGGGCCGTTCCGGCGTGGATCTGGGCCCACTGCCGAGCTTAAACTACCCTACCTGGGCTATCGCTCCACGTGTGCTAATCATTATCCTAACCCATGCCGGACAAATTTTCTGCTTTAACCTTTTGTGCTAACAAATTCCAGAAATGACCTCGTTTGTAAAAAAAGTTCGAATCTGACCTTTTTTGGTCACGCCAACATCCTTGACGTTTGGCTTACACAGGAGACGCCATGGTCCATGGCGTCTGGACCTGGCCTGCATGAGCTTAGTTGGCGCTGACGTGGCAAAGCGAAACGCCATGATCATTGGCGTTTGGGGGAAACGCCACACATCTTGGCGTTTGGTCCTTGGGCGCTCAGATTTGACTAGCTGCCATCGCTGCATGCATGCACGTTGTCTGCCTGCCATAACATGCTTAGGTGAGTGACATGAGAGGTAGGTTCTATGCGTGCATGCATGCATGGGTAACTAGCTCGTTATGTGGCGGAGCACATTGATTATCAGCGATATGAGCCGTGACAGTGTCCCTAGTTCTTTCATGATCTACTTTATGTTAAGAATATTCTCTGACCCACGACGGGTAAAATCGATATATACTCCACCATAAGTGATACTAGATAGATTCCTTAATCAAGTCTTGAGTATTATCATCACACTCTTGTATGCAACTGTACTACAATGTTAGAGCATCTACAGCCGGACACCTCAAACCATGCCTCATACGCCCGCGGGCGCGTCTGGTCAGTGACCGGACATGAGAGAGAAGAAAAAACACGACCCAACCGGACCCCTCGTATCATTCATGTACGCCTGGGATGTCTGCGAACCCTCATATCCATCTTAAATATGGGGAGGATATGGGGGCTCGCGGACGCGCCTGGGTATTCCGCAACGTAGGATGCGGCTCCACCCTGGACCATCTTTTTTCTTTCTTTATTCATTCTTTTATTTCTCTCTCTTCATCTCCACCAATCATGTGCAAGTGTCCGGACATATGAGAAAAAAATAGTGTGGCTGCGCAGACAGATAAATAGGGACTCAAAACGGACACGCGCGGTCACTGACCGGCCACGTCCGTGGGCGTTTAAGGGGTCATATTTGCTATGTCTGGTTGTAGTGCTCTTAGCATTCTTTCACGGTAGTTCCCTTTCAGAGTACGGAGTTGTAACGCCCCGAGACCGATGTGCTAGGTGTCGTGCAGTTATTCGCTGTTGTTGCGTTGTCATTGCTTGCGTGTCATGCATCTCATATCATGTCATCATGTGCATTGCATTTGCATACGTGTTCGTCTCATGCATTCGAGCATTTTCCCCGTTGTCCGTTTTGCATTCCGGCGCTTCGTTCTCCTCCGGTGGTCATTTCTACCTTTCTTTCTTGTATGGGGATTAAACATTTCCGGATTGGACCGAGACTTGTCATGCGGCCTTGGTTTACTACCGGTAGACCGCCTGGCAAGTTTCGTACCATTTGGACTTCGTTTGATACTCCAACGGTTAACCGAGGGACCGAGAAGGCCTCGTGTGTGTTGCAGCCCAACACCCTTCCATTTTGGCCCAAAACCCACCTAACTCTATTCCATCATCTCGGTCGTTCGATCACGATCGCGTGGCCGAAAACCGCACCTCATTTGGACTCTCCTAACTCCACTTATGCCTATAAATAGCCCCTCCCCGAAATTTCGGATCATTTCGCGGATGAAACCCTAACTTCAGCCTCTCCGCGCCGCCGGACACTTCTCCCCCCGCAGCCCGGACATGTCCGCCGCCGCTTTCGTCCAATCCGGAGCCGACACGCGTCGTTGTGCCCACTTCCCCGCCGCGCGGACCCGCCATGCCCGGATCCGGCCCGCGCCGGGCCGAACCGGCCCTGCTCCGCCGCCGCGCAGCCCGTACGCTGCCTTCACCATCGCGTCGCGCCGCCGCCGTTGAACTCCGGCGAGGCTTCGCCGGATCCCTGCCCGGAGTCTTCTCTGCCACCCGGTCGCGCCTCGCGACGCACCATCGCCGCCGCGGTGAGCTCGCGCCGGCCCCGCCTTCTGCTCCTCCCTCCCTGGTCTCTCTCACGGCCTCTCTCTCTCCCGCAGGTGCTCGCCGGCGACGAGGCGTCAAGCTCGTCGTCCCGAGCCGCTCCCGCCATTTCCGCACCGGATCCGTTGAGCCACCGCCCGGATCTATCCATCCCCGGCGCTCCCCGTCGCTCTCCGGCCATCGTCGTGCCCTCCGCCCTCGTCGGGAACCCGGTGCGCCGTCGCCGCCATGGATCGGGAACCAGATCCCCGCTCGACGCCGTTGACCCTCCGCGTGGGCCTCGCCTCCGGCCCAGTGCAGCGCGCCAAGGCCCAGCAACGTCGGCCTCGCCTCCTGCCGCGGGCGCCAAGGCCCAGCGCCGCCTCGGCCTGCCCTCTCTCCGCGCGCCAGCGTGCCCCCTGCCAGGCCGCTCCTGCTACCGGGCCAGGCCCATGGGTGAGCCACCCACATCCCAGCGACCCTTCTCCCCTGTGCCTGTTGGGCTGCCCAGTTTCTGTTGGAAATATGCCCTAGAGGCAATAATAAAAGTATTATTATTATATTTCCTTGTTCATGATAATTGTCTTTTATTCATGCTATAACTGTATTATCCGGAAATCGTAATACACGTGTGAATACATAGACCACAATATGTCCCTAGTGAGCCTCTAGTTGACTAGCTCGTTGTGATCAACAGATAGTCATGGTTTCCTGGCTATGGACATTGGATGTTGTTGATAACGGGATCACATCATTAGGAGAATGATGTGATGGACAAGACCCAATCCTAAGACTAGCACAAAAGATCGTGTAGTTCATTTGCTAGAGCTTTGCCAATGTCAAGTATCTCTTCCTTTGACCATGAGATCGTGTAACTCCTGGATACCGTAGGAGTGCTTTGGGTGTATCAAACGTCACAACGTAACTGGGTGACTATAAAGGTGCACTACAGGTATCTCCGAAAGTATCTATTGTTTTATGTGGATCGAGACTGGGATTTGTCACTCCGTGTAAACGGAGAGGTATCTCTGGGCCCACTCGGTAGGACATCATCATATGCGCAATGTGACCAAGGAGTTGATCACGGGATGATGTGTTACGGAACGAGTAAAGTGACTTGCCGGTAACGAGATTGAACAAGGTATTGGATACCGACGATCGAGTCTCGGGCAAGTAACATACCGATAGACAAAGGGAATTGAATACGGGATTGAATAAGTCCTTGACATCGTGGTTCATCCGATGAGATCATCGTGGAACATGTGGGAGCCATCATGGGTATCCAGATCCCGCTGTTGGTTATTGACCAGAGAACGTCTCGGTCATGTCTGCATGGTTCCCGAACCCGTAGGGTCTACACACTTAAGGTTCGATGACGCTAGGGTTATAAAGGAAGTTTGTATGTGGTTACCGAATGTTGTTCGGAGTCCCGGATGAGATCCCGGACGTCACGAGGAGTTCCGGAATGGTCCGGAGGTAAAGATTTATATATAGGAAGTCCTGTTTCGGCCATCGGGACAAGTTTCGGGGTCATCGGTATTGTACCGGGACCACCGGAAGGGTCCCGGGGGCCCACCGGGTGGGGCCACCTGACCCGGGGGGGCACATGGGCTGTAGGGGGTGCGCCTTGGCCTACATGGGCCAAGGGCACCAGCCCCTAGAGGCCCATGCGCCAAGATATAGGAAAAAGGGGAGAGTCCTAAAGGGGGAAGGCACCTCCGAGGTGCCTTGGGGAGGATGGACTCCTCCCCCC